>NC_057813.1:696317210-696524710 GCF_018294505.1 Triticum aestivum
TCCTCTACTCTCCATCATCTCCATTCCAAAACCATCTCCTCTCCTCTCCATCATCTCCATTCCAAAACCACCGTCTCGCCTATCCCTCTTCTGATCTTCTCCCTTACAAAACCACCTCCTCTCATCTCCATCATCTCCATTCCAAAAAGGCCGTCTCGCCTCTCCCTCCTCTGATATTATCCATTGCAAAACCACCTCCTCTCCTCTCCATCATCTCCATTCCAAAACCACTGTCTCGCCTCTCACTCTTCTTTATTGCAAGACCATCGTCTCTCCTCCCATCTTCCAAAGCTAGCACCAGACCACTCAGAAGGACATCTATGGAGAGGATGCATCAGTGAATCAGGCAGATCGTCGGTGGCAACCAGACAAAGTTAGCCAGGTTGAAGGAGATCCTTAGTTGGTTTGACTATGAGTGGGAGATTTTGAGGACGGTGCGGGCCATGTGGGAATGTATGCAAAAGAGCGAGACGGCGGTGATGTACATGTACTCCTCGGCGGCAGTCATGCCGTAGTCCTTCGAGTTCATCGAGTATCTCCTCTGGGCGATGGAGCAGACAGATTCGCCCGAGGTGACAGTCAGGCGGAGGTGGTTGAGTATGGTGTGCTGTTCGTGAGGGTGCAGAGCCAGCCGGAGCCACATGAGTATTCGTTCTCCCACCGCAAGAGGAGGCCGGATGGCGCGACGTTGCTTCCCCACCGTTCTCTATGGTTCCCTCGACGCTCGCCTCGTTTTAACGGCGGCGGTAGGGTTTAAGGTAAGCTTCGCACTAACATAATCTTCCACCTGCTCATGCTTACAATCAGTGTGACAGCTAATGAAAATCATGCTTACAATCAGTCTCGGAGTACTACGCCAATCACCCTAAAATAGCTCTGGACCTTTGGTTCAAAGTTGTGACACAGTGTACACATAAAGAAAAATAGATTGGTGCTTCTTTCAGAAAAGAGTACTCCCTAGAAAACTGCCAATATAAGCTACTAGTATTTGGTTAGAGGATTTGCTACCGAGAAAGATCCATCCACAGAGAGTGCCACACATCCCACTGGTGGTGGTGGATGCCAATGCGTGCATGCTGCATGGTTGGTGTGGGTAATTTTTACTTGGCACACCTAGCACTTTGCATATATGCCGGTTCCATATGTACATTTGTGCAGTTCCACTAAAATGCAGCTGAATAATCCTGTTTGCACAGATAATGAAAAAGCGTGATTACATTATAGTGGAACTAGTTATTGAAACACACAAAATAAATAGAAGAAAATATTGCGATAGTATCATAGTATGCCATGCTGCTAGGGCGAGATGGGCCCTGCGACGCCTCATACGGTACGCTTCATACTAGACATCGTCCCAAGTCTCCCGGATACACCTTCTGCCAGTGATGAACGTCAATGTACAGCGGTAGTACAAGGAGGCGCCTTGAGACATTCAAATCTCTATTTTTGTACATATCAACTAAAATTAAGTACCCCAGTTTGCAGAAACGCTTAAACATTAACAATGGGACTAGTTGATGAAACATACATTAACAAAGAGAAGCACTTTCTTTGTCTACATGGGAAATGAACTGATAGAGATGACACTCGCTCTATTTTAACTGTATTATTACTTCATTTTATTAGTGCCACGAGGGTCGAGCAGGTGGCAAATGAGGTGTACCGTGTGTCGCAAGGATGGAGGCCGGGGGTGCTTAGACTGGGATGCTGAAGCTGGCTCTTTCAGTCACCAACATGGATGATTCAATTCATGGGACCTTTTGGTGTAGTTTAGCTAAAATGAAGCAATGTCCCGTGAGCTAGCAGCTTCTTCATTTTTTTAAGAAAAGGGCTCCAGCCCCGGTTCCATTTCCATCAGAAAACGAAACCCACAGAGTTTCTTCTTCATTAGTTACAATAAAATTGAGCAACATCAAGGTTGGTTGTGAAGCTCCTAGAATGCTCAACTATAATTTGGATATCATTTTTGCAGTTCAACTAAGATCAAGCGTGAAATGTATATCTCTGTTTGCACAAAAAAGGTGGAAAGGAGGGTGACTAACAAGTGATGAAACATGCATCAAATGAAAAGAAGCATGTTCCTTATCTGAATGGCAATCCTACAAGGACAGTAGCAATTTCTAAAGCAGTGGCATTGCTAGATATTAGTGTGGGCATTAGGATTAACTATGACAACCGTTAAATACGACATTACTTTGGGCACGGGAGAGTAGGTGGACCAGGACTGTCACATTTCTAACGAAAAGAACCAACTTATCTTAATGGGAAATTTTAGCGGGACATGTAAAGAAGTGGCATTGATTCATATTACTGGAGGCATTACATTGAAAACAACATTGGTTTGATGTGTCCTTACTTTTAACAGTTTGACTGCTACATTTTACTAGTGGCATTACATAAGAGTGGCTCGGGGCAACAAACATCACAAGAGGATATCTGGGTTGGTCCCATTTTTGTTCGGTATAGCCACCTTATACTGTGTGAAGCTAGCAAATCTAGTGCTGGACTTACTCTGTTGACTTGTCCCGAAGTCCCCACTTTCTTTCCTTTTTCAACCAATAGATCGGGTTTATATTGATTTTGTACTGCATTTCCCTTTATTTCCCTATTAGACTTAGAGACCAGTTGGATAGCCAGTCTCTGCTACTTTTCGCCCCCATTATTTCCTCTTTCAACCAAGTCCTAGATTCAGGTAACAAATCCTCCCCCACCCCTCACCCCCTTTCTTCCTTGTTTGAACAGAGCAATACTAGATTCGAGTGCATGAACTAGTTTTACCTCTTAAACGTAAAAAAATTAGGTGGTTTTCGAACAGCCGATCGATCCTATCTACGAGGGGGCCTGAGAAATAGTAAAAGATACAAATGCAGCAACGTCAGGAGCTCGGGAAGTAGAGAAAGGCCGGTTTCAAAGGAAGTTATACCTGATGGTCGCTGGGATGTCGCTAGGTGGGCGTCGGGAGGCCGGATCTGCCCGCACTACGGCAGCAAGGAAGAAGGGATCAGAGGCCCTCCCTCGCCAGTGGTGCTTGGGATAGAACGGCAAGGCAGGCTGATCGGGACGCGCCTAGCAGTGAGTAAGAGCCGTCGCCGAGGACGACCGCATGAACCTTGCACCTTCTCACCTTCCCCACCAGAGAGGATCCGGCTGGATCTGTGACCAGCGGTGAGTAGAGAGAGAGAGAGAGAGAGAGAGAGAGAAAGAGAGAGAGAGAGAGAGAGAGAGAGAGAGAGAGAGAGAGAGTGGCCACCGCTGTCTTGTTTAGATCTGGAGAGGCCGAGATAGTGTGAAGAGACCAACACTAGCAAGCAAGCATGGAGGCTCCTGCCTATATAGTGGAGTAGTACTATTTTTCTTTTGTCTACCGGAGCCGGCTTGACCTCGTCAATGACTATCGAGAAGTCCTCATGCACGTGGCCCGGAGGCATAGTTGTCGTCATTTTGATCTGAAGCGCTGGATTATAACATATAACACGAAAATATGCCACATGACAAGAAATCATAACCTCAATGCCCAAAGGAGACAACATGAATCCCGACGGACAAACTAGATGAGTAACAAAGCTCAAATTAAAGATAAACTCGTAGAAAAGGGGTCCGTCGATAGATGTCCTAATTAACATAGCCGTCTTGACGTAGAGGGCAGCGGAGTAGTCACTGTTCGTGCATGTGCCCCCAATGACTAGCCCAACTCAGTTGTCATTGTTTAACCCTCGCAATGATCTGAAGCACATGACACCTAATTTTGCGAGATGACAAGAAACCGTTTTTTAGATTTCTCACCACAACTACAGCCATGTACAACACAGCCTACACGATATGTAGACGATAGCCAATCCAGGCGTGTTTGCTGGAGTCTGGTCACATGCATGGACGAACTGATCTTCCGTGTCTTGCAGGGATCGTCCAGGCACCAACGTAGTACAACACTTCTCTAGTACTATCGCTTGTCTCCCTCTTCTATTAAGTCATGTGACTTGCGGGGCCGGGGAGTGTGCCTATGGTCAGTTCTCAATTGCCGTCTCACATGTGTGTGCAAACGCAATATGACGCGCGTTCCATTCGGAGAGCAGCGTGCCAGACCGACCGACCGTCTGGGGTGTGACCCGAATGCGACGGGCGTGCTGTATACTTCGGACATGTGTACTGCCGTTTTCTAGACGCTTAGCTCCATGGCGCGGGCGCAATCAATGGATACAAAATTAGTATACTGTCTACTATTTAAAAGTCGAGGGTGGGGCTTTTCCTGTGCGGTAGGCGGCGGGGCAGTTCTGCCTAGTCGGTTCGATAGAGACGCGAGAAGACGAGGGAGTAGGCTACTGCAAACGTAGGGCTGTGTGATTTGACAGCGAGTTACTGCTGGACAGGTGGGGCCCCGTGAGTTGACTTGCCATTATCATTTTAACTACGGTGCTACGACCGGCGTGAGTCTCCTGATTCCTGACCACCTCCATACAGGTGCCTCTCCCAATGCTCCACCATGTAGTAGAGGCTGGCTCTTGCATGAGAGCCCACTTCTCCACTTTTTCCTTGCCTCTCTTTCCTCCACATATGCAAAAATTCCATGTAAAGCGCACTATTGTTCTTACTTTTACTTGCTCCTATAGGTGCTAAGCTTGCCACATAGGCATAAAGTCTGATGTGGCAAGTTAATCAAGAAGAGAGAGACTAGTTTGGTGACCCAAGGAAGAAATGGTTCTAAGCGCGTCTACCTAGGTGAAAATACAATTTTGAGTCTATAGCTAATTAAATAAAGCAAACTTAGCAACACCATTTCATTAGAAGAGGTCACTCCTTGGCAAATGCAATAATACTAGTACTCCCTGTGTCCCATAATATAAGAACGTTTTTGGCACTACACTAGTGTCAAAAATGTTCTTATATTATGGGACGGAGGGAGTACGAAGAAAGAGATAGAGAGAAGTAAAAAAATAAATACACTTATAGCCAACCTTGTTGTAGTATGAGTGACTAAGTGATGACTATGTATGACATGCCAACATCAGATAGCCTAACGCACCATGTTAAATCTCCAATGGCGCAACCGCGCGAGCGACGCGATGGTCGTGGTAGGCGCGACCATGATACGGGCTGCTGGCAGGCCTTCGATCTGAGATCAAACGGTCGCATGCTAAGTTACTGAAAATTTTCAGAATAACCATCCAGGATAGGATATTCACCCATAGGTCTAGAATCACGCCATGCAACCGTTCGATCTCAGATCCAAGGGCTCTCGGAAGCCCGTATTATGGGAGAATGGAAAGCCACTACCCTGCCGTTCGCACGCTGGCTGTTCGCTTCTACTCGTCCCCGCATGTCCTTTAATACTACGACGGTTCGCTCCTAGTCGTCCCGTCCATTCACATTATGGTAGTTCCACTAATCCTAACCCTCCTCCCAAATCCATGGCATCCCAAATCTCCATGATCGGCGGTGAGTACAAGGTTAGAACCATCACCGGCGATGAGTTCGACATCATCTACACCCATTCTTCCACGACGGTGAAAGGATGCCTTTCTCGCTTCAGACGCATGTTCGAAGACTCAGATGATGGGTGGGTCGCTGTGCTAGATGTTGAGTACACCACAGTCCTGGGACGAGAGAAGGATCTAAAGGACGAAGAGAGGAAGAAGCCTGCCGTTATCCAGGTTTGCGTGCATGACTTATGCTTGGTCTACCACATATGCCATGCCGACATTGAGTGCCAGGATTTTAAGGACTTCCTCGAGAGCAACCTAGTCAAATTCGTTACTGTAGACTTTGGTAACGACAAAGAAGTCCTGCGTCAGATAGGCCTCGTTGTAGGCAACACCTTCGACCTCCAGAAGAATCGGCTGGTGTCCTCTTGTTAGCCTTCAATGCTGACCCTGGCAGGAGCCATGGTTCATCCTTCGTACGGTAAACTGGAGAAACCTCCATACACGTTTCATCGTCATGCATGGCAGCGGAATGTACTAGATATAGACCACATCCACTACGCTGCAATGGATGACTACCTTTGCTTCAATATCTACAAGGGTTGGATGAAGAGCAACAGCCAAGTGTGCGGTTCAAGCAAAGAAGTATCGGCCAAGAGGAAGAGGGACAAGGACGAAGTCGAGGACGTGGACGAGGACTCCAAGTTAGGTGGCAGTTTCGTTGCTCATGGTGGTTCTAATGCAGTGTCTACCGGAATAGTTGCAAAGTTTAATTTCAGGTGTGCTTAATTTAATTTGAAGGGTGTGTTGTGCTGAGCCCCCAGCAGAACTATGTTATGTTTCTTCTTGTTACTTTAACTCTTCTCTACGTACATACTAGTATTTCTTACATTTCATTTTTTAGTTGGTATAGTACTAGCTACCACTCGTTTCTTCACATTATATACGTACAATATATATGGCCAACATCATATAGCCAGCAATTTAGTTGTCAAAGAATTTCAGGGTGCTTAGTTTTGTCAAAGAATTCCAGGGTGCTTAGTTTTATTTGAGGGGTGGGTTGTGCTGGACACCATTATTGTGACTGGACTTTTTAATAGTACTATATGCATAATTTGGCGACGAGAGCTCTCTATATGTACCACCTTTTTTTTAATTTCATGTTTTTCTCCATGGCGCAATCCATTGATACTACTGTTGTACAAAAGTATACATTTTTTAAAAGGCTAGAGGGTGGGGCAGTCTAGCTTGGTCGATTTCACGAGAGGCGAGGGCCTTTGTGATTTGACGGCTCATTTCTGCAGGAAGGCGGGGCCTTGTGATTTGACTGCTCGTATAAATGTGCCGACGACCTGATCGAGGAGGAGCAAAGAACCACGCGGTATACTCAAGTTTTCCACTAGAGTAGTACTACGACGGAGGAGCACGAAACACGTCAGCCCAGTGCCATATGGTGATAAAAATTGATCTAATTTGCTAGTCATCTCATTGTTAGCATTGTTCTATTCATTCCCTCAAAAAAAACCATTGTTCTATTCAAGCCTCGCAGAGAACATGACACGTGCGGCAAAACACCGGAAGCAAAAGATGAAACACAAGAGCAAAAGAAGAAGAAAGATTATCACCCCAAATGATCTAATTCGCCGCGGAGTCGTAACTGCTTCTTCATCGCCTCCACGACCTCCATCTCCTTGCGCGTCTCCTCCGCCATCTTCTTCATTCTGTCCATGACGCGGGATTTCTCGACGTGAGCCTTCATCATTTGTTCCATGGCCGCATTACGTACCTTGATAGCAGTCGGGTGCTCGATGCGGAGCTTCGCCTACTCCTCCTTCTGTTCCATGACGAGGGCCTGCAACATCTTCATCGAGGAACTACTATTCTCATGCAGCTTCTTCCAGCCAGTGTTCTTCTCCTTCAATAGGTCAATCTCGTGGCAGAGCTTCGCCTTGTCCTCCTGAAGTCACAGGAGTTTGCCGGTCGCCTTCTTCTCCGAGGCAATGCTCTTCTTTAGCAGCATCACCAATCCGGCGGTCAACTCCCCCTGCTGATTGAGCTCAGCGGGCATGTCGTCGAGGCTCTCCTTGAGAAACTCCATCAAGCCTTGGATGAACTCCTTCTGCTTATTGAGGTGCTTATTGAGCTGATCGGGCATGCCGTCGAGGGATAACGACTCCAGATCCGCCGGCTCGGCATGTTCGCCTCCGCGGCTAGGGCACTCCTGGGAGCCATCGCCTTCCCGTGAGAGATCTTTCGAGGTCTCTGCGTGGCGGCGAGCCCTCTTTTTTTTCTGCAGCCTTGGTTGCCGCTCCCTTGTTACGAGTAGTTCTCGACCTAGAGCTCTGCTCACCGGCCATGGCAACAAAGGACGAAGAAAAATCACTAATGAAGAGGAAAGGTAGAGTAATTTTCGGTTAGCTAGTTCCCCTTTTTATAACCTAAGTACTAGCACTAGAACTAATACCTTCATAGTGGGAACACGTTCAGGTTTGGTACGTACTAGTAGGTGTGAGCAGGCTTTCGAATGTGATGGGAACAAGGTAAAGATTAATTGATGGTTTTGCTTTCGAGGCCCGAAACGACTCCCAATGAGTTTAGCGGAACATAAATTTCAAGTAGTACACTGCTCAAATGCGAAAATATTATGTTACTCTCAAAAATTGGCACAAAATACGAAGGAGACCAACGGAAGTACTACTAGCAACCCATGATTTAACTACTCGCATGCGCATAGTGGAGTAATAATGTCTTTCTTCCGCCCTCACGTCCACTCAATTTGCATGCGCTGTATTAATTGACCATCAATGAAGTGAACGACTTTTCACGTGTCAAATTATCACATGGGGTGGATCTTGGTAAAAAATTGCGTCCGCCCGTGTATCTGTGTGTGCGTGCGAGGGAATGAGTGCGTGCGTGGCGTGCGTGCACATCTTCGATTCGTGCATGTACCGCCAGTATGGCTCAGGGAGGACGAGTACGTTCTTCTGGAACCAGCAGCACGTCACTGTGATCAATCCATGCAAGGAGGTCGCGACAACGCCTCCACATGTGCCACATGGCTTCATGAACCGTAAGGGAGACACTGTGTAGCGTTCCATTGGTATTCTAATTTACGTGTTCTGCACATACTCGAAGTACTAGTAAGGTACACGTGCATTGCACGCATCAGATTTTGCAACCAAATTATGAATAAATACCACAATATAGCATGTAAGCTCTGAGTCATATATGCCTGATGTAGCCCTTTGTTTAATTCTTATAGTTCATCTCATTCAAAAACAATTAGTTTTCATAAAAAAGCTAAGAACGCGGGAATAGGAAAAACATGGGACTATAGTGGAATGTCGTCTAGAATCCTACAGGATTGTAAGAGTGTTTGATTGTGCATAGAAAAAACGCAAAATTCTTTCAAGGAGGTTTGAGTGGATGGGATGTTTCTGATGAAATCTAGTGCAAATGAATCATATGGAAAAATTGCTATGGTTTACAATCCTACGAATCAAACAACCAAGATAGGAAAAATTCCTACTGATTAGAATCCTCCAAAATTCCTTTGAGAATCCTTTGAATCAAAGAAGCCCTTAATCTATTTTATGATTCATGGAATTGTGCGTTGTAAATCATAATGTAAAAACAAATAATGGCAATTCAACTAGAAAAAAAGTTTGGGCAGTTATGATATGGAAGATTCTGGAACAAAAGAGAACCACTGTTGTTTTGAGGTTTGTGCATTATGCTTAAGTTCAACCATGGAGTCTGCTAGATTGTACATGTGGCAAAATCCGGTGGGGGGCTAGAAGATGGTGCGAGGGGCGTATGGAGGGAGACTATGAAGGAATGCACAAGTGCGAGATCGATATTTAGAGAGAGGGGGCGTACACATGCGCTGTTGCACGAAGTGGCGGAGCCATGAAAAATAAATGAGGTAGGAGGCCAAGCATTGCTAATCCTTTACGAGGAGGGTCAATTCATGAACTTAAACCATTTTAGCAGCAATTGTCTAATGATCACATTCATATTAGCCTCGATATATAGTGATGTTGGGGGGGGCAGGGCCCTTACTGCCCCCTGTCTTTGCCATTGTGCACGCGTCTGAGAGATGAAGAGGAAGGCATGGATGATGAGAGGGGGACGTTGGATATATAATTAATGTGGGTGTATTAGCTATATATGTTAATCCTATATAGAGAGGTATAGATTGATCGATGTGGACATGGGAAAGAGGGTGAGACCTCACTGGATATATCGATTGATCGGTTTGTGTGGAAAACTATGAAAGACCTAGCTATATAGACACATACATAGAGGAACATCGATCATTGCGCATGCACGCGTGAGCGATAAAGAATGCTTGATATGATGGAGATGGGGATGTGTGTGGGTGTGTGCCTTCATGGGAGGCCGACCTGAAGAAAAAGATTGCATGCGTGCGACGGATAATGCCGACTGGTAGTTTGTGTGCATGCATGCACGAGAGAAAGTTAGTGGTACAACTATAAAGAGAAGACTATTGTGTGGGTGTAAAAGAATAGGTGAGGTCATAATCAATGTAAAGTTGAATTCAAATATTTGAATAAGAGATCCTGATGTTTGAAACCCATGCATGCATGAATATAACGGAGATCTGCGCGGTGTGGTTTGGAAACGAGCATGTTGTAATGTATACACGTTGAACATGGTTAGACTGATTTGAATTTGAGATACCGATGGCAGACATCATTTGGCCATGTCGCATCCATGCATGGACACACTATTCTAATTGGAGATGATGGGCGGCTTTTGCATCACATATCTATATCTATACCCCTATATATATATATATTATATTATATTTTTTATATTGTGTGCGGGTAACTTTAACTTTGAAAGATGGTCGTTGGATGAGGCGAATCCGATGGTCCAAAGATGGCAAATTTGAGCACTACTAGACGTTGGATATCATATAGATTCCACTAGATTTCGCCACATGTATAATCTAGAAGACTCCATGGTTGAACCTAAGCATAATGCACAAACATCAAAACACAAGCACTTCTTATTTGTTCTAGAATCTTCCGTATCAGAATTGCCCAATTGTTTTTCTACATGATTTGCCATTATTTGTTTTTACTTTATGTCTTACAACGTGTTGCAGGTATAATTTGGCTACCAAGTTTATATGATCTGCTAGATTAGTGTATATGCTAATGTTCAGTGCAGAGACGCCAAGTCAGGCAAAGGAAGTTATTTCCTTCGGGAAAAAGTAGAAGGGAAGACATCTGGATGGAGGTGGCGCAAGTGAACAAGGCAACTAGTATAAAACTTCTATTATCTGGTATGATTAGCGTCCTGGCCGGAATATTTTATCATTTCCATTATAGGCCAATAAAGCCCTGTACGAGACATGGCAGGGGAACATGGCTAGATGGCAGGTTTTTCTGTATACATGGCAACCAACTTAAAGTGGCCAAAACCTATTCGGTTTGGACCTGGAGTCCTGCTCCTAAACGCAAAGTCCTACGTGCCTTATATATATAGGCCTTGGCCGATTGGAAAAGGTGCAATCAATCGAATAGGTTTACCTCCACGAAAGTGAGGATTCTGTGGTGCTGTGTGGATCAATTTCGCGCAGCAACACAATTGGCGACTCCGCTGGGGACGAAGAAGAGGAACACAATGAGCACCGACCCCAAGGACGGGGGTGATCTCAACTCCGACAACATCATCACCGTCACACTTGAGTTTCTGCCTGAGGATGAACGGCAGAAACTTGAACAGGAGCTTGAGGAAGAGAGGGTGGAAAAGCTGAGCAGAAGTTCGCGGGCTTCCAAAGGACAAGAAACGGCGTCATCCAGAAGGTAGCTACACCAAGTCATCCTGCTGGGGTAAGTAAAACTGCTTGTACAGAAGAAATTGCACATCTAATTGATGCATCTGTAGCTAGTAAATATGGCAAACAAATGACGGACATGGCATGCACGATTACTGAATTTTTAGCTAGCAAATTTGATGAGTTTAGAGAGAAATTTAATAAGGATATTCAGATCAGCTTGCCTCGTCAAATTCGTTCAATGGTACTACAGGCCAATGATGAACGTTATGAGAAACAGCCGGTGCGTCCAGAAAATAGTAGGTTCACTAATGTACGTAACCCGATACATACACCTGTCGCAGTACCCAATGTTGTGCAGACCCACATCCCATTAAGCAATAACCAAATTGGCCAGAATTATATTGGCAATTCGGCCAATAATTTTTTACCTACTGCTGCTACTCCTGCTCTGACTTTGGTTCCACAAAATTTTAGCAGCAATAACCGAAGTGTTGGCTTTAATTCCAATATGCAGCAACCCTACTATCAAATAGTAGCATATAGCACACCACCCTTTCCACCTTTGGGTACCGGGGTTCCTTACGGGCCGGTGCCAGATGCGTGTTTTAATGGTTCTCCGCAACAAATGTATCATGCTCAAACTTCTTTGTCAGAGTTACTGCCATGTACTTATGGTGCATCTATGCCACAAGCTAGTTCTCCGCAGCCTACAAATTTTTTTAAAGATCAACTTGTTAATATACTTAGAGAATTTGGCTTGGAACCTAAGGGTAGAGAATGTGCATATCAAAAACCGTACCCTGAATATTTCGACACAACACCTTATCCTCGTGGGTTTAGAATTCCAGATTTTGTTAAGTTTATAGGAGAAGATGGTAGATCAACCTTTGAGCATGTAGGACAATTTTTAGCACAATGCAGTGAAGTTGGTACATCAGATATTTTTAGAGTGAAATTATGTCCTTGTCTTTATCTGGTACTGCATTTACTTGGTTTACATGCTTGCTCCTAACTCTATTGCAACGTGGGCTCAATTGGAGCAGAAATTTCATGAGTACTTTTATGGTGGTGAAACTGAACTTAGACTTTCAGATTTGACAATTGTTAAGCAAAAACACAATGAATCTGTTTATGATTATAATAAAAGATTTAGAGATGTCAAAAACCGATGCTTCAGTTTGACCATAGCCAAAAAAGATTTAGCTGATCTTGCCTTTTCGGGTTTGCTTGCTCATATTAGAGATAAACTGGAAGGGCAAGAATTTTCAGATGTTAACCAAGTTTTGCAAAAGGCTTGGGCACAGGAAAACCATGCTAAAGAAGTTAAACCATATAGCCGGTTTATAGATAGTAAGAACAAAGACAAGGAAAAACCTACGACTAATGTTGTAGAGCATGATAGTGATTCGGCTAGTGAAGATGATGTTGATATATGTATGGCCGAATGGGTTCGAGCACGTAAGTCAAAACCTTTTGCATGTGCTGCCCTGAAACCCACACCAGCTAAAAGAGAGGAAATCAAATATACTTTTGATGTTAGTAAGTGTGACAAGATTTTTGACATGTTGTTGCAAGGGAAGTTAATTAGAATAAAAGAAGGGCATGTAATTCCATCTCAGGAAGAACTGGGTAGAAGAGCTTATTGTAAATGGCATAACTCTTTTTCTCATGCTACTAACGATTGTAATGTGTTTCGTCGACAGGTGCAATCGGCCATTAATGACGGACAATTGGTATTTACAGAAGGTACTAAGATGAAGCTCGATAGTGATCCTTTTCCTATCAATGTGGTTGAGTTTGAGAATAAGAAAATGCTTATTCGGTCAGATCAGACCGAATCCGCAAGAGAAAAAAATGTTGTTGATGATAGTGCTCCTCCAAGGATGATCAAACCAAAGAAACCAGAAGTAGGAGTGTGGAAAGTTAATGGAAGGAGACAAGCTCCGAGGCCAAAGCTGACAGTTAACATGTTGTTGGAGAAATACACTTCATGCAAGGCCACCAATGTATTTAACCGGCTTGGAGGTAATAAAGGTCCTAGATCTCCTTCTGGACCTGCCGGTCATGAGCAATGGCAGAGAAATTCATATGACCAGCAGCCATATTTCGCAATGGAGCCAGCATATTGGGGCTGTGCACCTCCTATGTATCCGCAAATTCCTCCATGGGGTTTTAATCCTTGGGCATCATATCCTATAGGGCCATCAGGTTATTTTGAACCAGGATGGATCCCGCCTAGGCCTATGTTCAGACCAAACATGCATGAGAAGAGGGCTCGATTTAATCATGAAGCAAGATCACATGATGCTATTGTGGTTCGAGGTAAAGATGGTTCACGCAAAGGGGCTGAAGATAGCTCATCCAGCAAAAGATTTGCGCAGAGCAGATTGCCTAGACACAATGCGGATGGAAAGGTTCACATAGGTGGCAAGAAGTTTGCATGGGTACCGGTCAGGTCTAAGGGTGATGTAAAAGATTCAGTTGAACATGATGAATGTAGGTCCAGTTGTGCTACTACAAACCAACCTGGGTTGGGTGCTTCTCATAATGTTGATAATGGTAGGCTCAAATCGGCTACAGGTGTTGCCCCTGATCCAGGAACAATCATGATTGGAGGTTTCAGATTTGGTTCAGTTCAGAAAAGAGTTCCAGGTTCAGAAAAGATTAGTAATGATGCATTGCAGCAACAGGAACCTGATACATCGCAGGAAGAGGAAATTCCGGTAAAAGAAAGCAACTCACATGCTGATTTGGGGCCAAATATGAAGAAAGATGGGACCACTAGCACAACTGATCAATACAGAATTGTCTCGGCCAAAGATAGAATGTTTGCTCCCCAAGCAGCAGTGATGAAGTCATGTACCTAGGGTAGGGTCATGGACCTGTCCAAGGTACCCTCCCCGAGCTCATCTTTTAGAAGAAGCCGTCTTCCAGTCGACCAAGAGGGACTCCACTCGACGGACTAGAAGACACTCGATGAACCTGAAGACACTCGACCATGAAGACTCACTCGACACCAGGAGTTCAAGATCTACTCCGTATCCAAACGGTCTGTAATTAAGTAGTCTTTATGGTCATGATGACACTTTATGTAAGGCGTTACCAGTAACGCCAGACCTTAATGTACTTTAACCCTCCGCTGCGTGGGCTGGCTGGGGTCTTGGCATCCTCTATATAAGCCACCCCCCTCCACTAGCAGAAGGGTTCGCACCCCTGTAACTCTCACACATATAATCCAGTCGACCGCCTCCGGGCTCCGAGACGTAGGGCTATTACTTCTTCCGAGAAGTGCCTGAACTCGTAAAAGACTTGTGTGCACAACTACTCCATAGCTAGGATCTTGCCTCTCCTCAATACCCCCCTACACTGCTGTCAGACTTAGAACCACGACAATTGGCGCCCACCGTGGGGCAAGTGTCTTAGCGACTTATTGGAGAAGTTGCAATCTTTTCGATTCCCATCATCATGGTTTCCGGTGGAGTTTTGGTCGAGGGCCGCGAGATCCGTCTCGGCGCGCTCACATTCGTCGCCGACGACTCTGCCTGGCTGCATGAGGCTCCGCTTGACGTGGATGTGCTCCCGGTCCGCGGAGCTACGCACTTTCGAGCATGCGTCCGCGGCATCCTTCTGCGGCAACCGTCGACCCAGTATCGGCCGGTTTTCGTGTCATCATCCCTCCCCACTTCCCACCGGCGTAAGCGCTCCGGTCGGTCGAGGCTTCAGCGGTGGGTGAGACACGCGGTGGCTCGATTGCCGCGACATGGGCGGTGGTCGACTGGCTCCGCAGAGACTGCATCTGAGTGCGACGGCAGTGATCCAACAGCGGAGGTCCTGATGGTCAATGGACCGCACGCTTACCCCGGCTTTCCTGGTGCCGAGGGAGGCAACAGCGGAGGCGATCCGTCGCACGACCATGAGGAATATCTCCCCGAGCCCCTCAATTCGCAGCAGGGGGAAGAGCTTCGCCACGGGAACATGGATGCGCTTCACACTCCGATCGTTGGAGAAACCCCTGAGGCTCGCGCCTTAGAGGACGCGCGCTTGGCCAACCTGGCTGAGCGCACTCGACTAGAGAACCTTCAGCGGGCACTCGATGAGCGCGCGCGGCAACGGATTCCAGACTCCAGTCGACGCCAACTCTTTAAACCTCTGACTCAGGTATATCGAACTCTGATTTAGAATTTAGCGGCTGCAGCCCGTATAGCAGAGTCGATTGAGCCTTCCCAGTCAAAGGCTGGCAGAGGCTTGATGCAGATCAGGGATTTGCTCCGGGCAGCAGGAGATCAGAATTCAGCTGTATCACAGTCACAGAACAGGATTCACAGCAGATCCGTGGCGGCAAATACGGTCCAGTCGGCTCATAGCCCCAGATCGCCCCCGAGGCGTGAAGGGCGTGGTGACCGGCACGATCAGTACAGGAACTATGAGCAGTATGATCACCGATTCGATCGCAACGATCGACGTAGAGTGCCCACTCCTCCCCCAAGGGGTGGATCGTATGTGCCTCGACAGCAGGATGATAGACGCCAGCACAGTGGTGGGCAAAGGATTCCAGTCAACCCCAGGGAACCAGGCTTTGATGAGAGATCTATCATCGTTCAAGGTTTGGTCGACCGGAACAGAGCCCACAGAGAGGGTAATGACAGAGATGTACCCACCAACAGCCGAGTGCATGTCTCTGGACCAGAGTGTTTCAGCAGAGCCATCAGAGCCGTGGTGATTCCTCCCAACTTCAGGTTGGCGACTGGAGTCAGCAAGTTCAACAGTGAGTCCAAGCCTGATACTTGGCTTGAAGACTACCGAGTGGCTGTTCAGATCGGCGGCGGGAATGACGAGGTCGCCATGAAGCATCTGCCTCTTATGTTGGAAGGGTCAGCCAGAGCATGGCTGAATCAGTTGATGCCCAGCAACATTTATACGTGGGAAGACCTCTCCCGAGTGTTTGTTAGGACATTCGAAGGAACGTGCAAGCGACCAGCAGGACTGACAGAGCTGCAATCTTGTGTGCAGAAGTCAAATGAGACTCTGAGGGATTACATCCAGAGATGGATCACACTGCATCACACAGTAGAGAATGTATCTGATCACCAGGCAGTTTGCGCCTTCAAGGAGGGCGTAAAGTACAGAGAGCTAAGCCTGAAATTCGGTTGAACCGGAGACATGTCTCTGAGTCGAATGATGGAAATAGCCTCCAAATATGCCAATGGTGAGGAAGACGATCGGCTCCGGAGCGGCAAGCACAAGTCAGTTGCCCAGGACACCGGCGGTGGAAATTCCAGTCAGAAGCAAAAGCGTAAAGCCGAGCCAACCGCTCCTGGAGAAGCCTTGACCCTGAATCAAGGAAAGTTCAAAGGGAAGCCCAAGGGGCCTTGGAACCCCAAGAAAGTAAAATATAGAGAAGGAAATGACGTGATGGATTTGCCATGTCACATCCACACCAAGAAAGACGAAGAGGGTAATTTCATTTACCCGAAGCATAACACTCGACAGTGTCGACTCCTGATACAGCAGTTCCAAGGGAAGCAGTCCAAGGACAAACAAAAAGAGTCGGACAAGGTTGAGGACAAGGAGGACAGTGACGAGGAATATCCGCAGGTCAATTCCACCTTGATGATTTTTGCTGACGTTGAGAGCAAAAACCGATTGAAAGTTATAAACCGAGAAGTGAATATGGCTGCTCCGCCAACACCCAATTATCTGAAGTGGTCTCAGACTGCCATTACATTCGACCAATCTGATCACCCGACGCACATTGCCACCCCTGGGAGGCAAGCGTTGGTGGTCGACCCAGTTGTTGAGGGCACTCGACTGACCAAAGTGTTGATGGATGGCGGCAGCAGTTTGAATATACTGTACGCTGAGACGCTGAAAGGGATGGGCATTCCGATGTCCAGACTGAGCACAAGCAACATGAGTTCCTATGGAGTCATCCCTGGCAAGAAGGCGGCATCACTCGGCCAGATTGCTCTTGATGTGGTTTTTGGTGATTCAAAGAATTTCCGCAAAGAGAATCTGACATTTGAGGTTGTGGATTTCCAGAGTGCCTACCATGCTATTTTGGGCAGGCCAGCTTATGCACGTTTTATGGTCCGACCATGTTACGTGTACCTCAATCTAAAGATGCCTGGCCCTAAAGGCATGATCACTGTCACTGGTAATCGCAAAGAAGGTGGAAGAGTGCTTCCAGAAAGGCTCAAAGATCGCCGATGCTCAGATGGTGGCAGAAGAGTGGCAGGAACACCAGAGGAATGCAGACCCGAGTGATTTGTTGCGAGCCAAAAAACCTGCTACGGAATCAGCGTTCCAGTCGTCCGGTGAGACAAAACCAGTTCACATCCACCCGACCGACCCCAACGCTGCTCCGACTCATATCTCCACAACACTCGACCCCAAATAGGAAGAAGCGCTCATCCAGTTCCTCCATGAGAACTGGGACATCTTTGCATGGAAACCTTCTGACATGCTGGGTGTACCCATGGGACTGGCTGAGCATCGTCTGCGAGTCGATTTGAAGGCAAAACCTATGAAGGAACATCTGCGATGGTCCGCCGTCCAGAAAAGGAAGGCTATTGGCGAAGAAGTGGCTCGGCTCCTAGCAGCGGAGTTTATCCGAGAGATTTACCACTCCGAGTGGCTCGCCAATGTCGTCATGGTCCCCAAAAAGGACAATTCGCTTCGCATGTGCATCGTTTTTAAGCATATCAATTGGGCCTACCCGAAAGACCATTTTCCTCTTCCCCGCATCGACCAAATAGTCGACTCGGCTGCGGGATGTGAGCGACTGTCTTTTTTGGACGCTTATTCCGGGTACCATCAGATCCGTCTGTTTGGACCCGATGAGATCAAAACAGCTTTCATCACCCCCCTCGGGTGCTTCTGTTATGTCACCATGCCATTCGGCCTCAAGAATGCCGGAGCCACGTTCATGAGGATGATTCAGAAGTGTTTGCTCACTCAAATCAGTCCGAATGTGGAGGCATACATGGATGACATTGTGGTCAAATCACGGAAAGGTTCCGACCTGCTGACTGACCTTGCTGAAACATTTGCCAACTTCAGGAGGTACGATATCAAGCTTAACCCATCGAAGTGCGCATTCGGAGTTCCTGGTGGAAAGTTACACGGTTTTCTCGTTTCTGAACGAGGAATCGATGCAAACCCAGAGAAAGTAGGCACTATACTCCAAATGAAACGACCTGTGCGTGTGCACGATGTTCGGAAGCTTACTGGTTGCTTGGCCGCTTTAAGTCGATTCATCTCTCATCTCGGTGAGAAGGCATTGCCTCTTTACCGACTGATGAAGAAGTCAGACAAGTTCGAGTGGACTCCTAAAGCTGAGGCAGCGTTTGCAGAGCTAAAAACCCTACTTTCCACCCAGCCGGTGCTTGCTGCCCCGATCAGCAAAGAGCCTTTGCTGCTTTATATTGCAGCCACAGGACAAGTCGTCAGTACTGTACTTACGGTCGAGCGGGAAGAAGAAGGGAAGGCCTTCAAAGTTCACCGCCCAGTATATTACATTTCCGAAGTCCTGACCCCATCCAAGCAACGATACCCTCATTATCAGAAGCTTGTATATGGGATTTATATGACCATGAAGAAAGTTACTCACTACTTCTCTGACCATATCATCACAGTCGTCAGCGACACCCCCTTATCAGAGATTCTGCACAACAGAGACGCAACTGGTCGAGTGGCAAAATGGGCGATTGAACTCCTTCCCCTGGATATCAGATTTGAGGTAAAGAAAGCTATCAAGTCCCAAGCAATAGCAGATTTCCTCGCCGAGTGGACTGAACAGCAGTTACCGACTCAAGTTCACTAGGAGCACTGGACTATGTTCTTCGATGGCTCCAAAATGCTGAATGGTTCCGGTGCCGGGGTAGTGTTGGTTTCCCCCCGAGGAGATAAGCTCAGATACGTACTCCAGATTCACTTTGATTCCTCCAACAATGAGGCAGAATATGAAGCACTCTTATACGGGTTGCGTATGGCCATTTCACACGGCGTCCGTCGCCTCATGGTCTACGGTGACTCGGATTTAGTGGTCAACCAAGTGATGAAGGAGTGGGACGTCAGAAGCCCAGTCATGACTGGTTAGTGCAATGCAGTCAGAAAGCCGGAGAAGAAATTTGAGGGATTAGAGCTCCATCACGTTCCCCGACTGAAAAATCAAGCAGCCGATGACTTGGCGAAGATAGGTTCCAAAAGAGAAGCCATTCCGAGTGGCGTGTTTTTGGAGCATGTTCACACGCCATCGGTTCAAGAAGATCCTTTCACCGAGGAAGCCCCGCAGCCAAAAAGCGCCACAGATCCGACTGAAGTCGAGGTCCCAGCTGTGGTCGACTTAATCATGGAAGTTCTGGTCATCACTCCCGACTGGACAGTGCCCTATATCGCCTATATTCCGAGGAAAGAGCTCCCCGAGAATGAAGAAGAGGCTCGGGATATCGTCCGCCGATCCAAAGCCTTTACTATCATGAGGGGACAATTGTATAGAGAAAGCGCGACTAGGGTCAGCCATAAATGCATAACACCGGAAGAGGGTCGAATGATTCTCAATGACATCCACTCGGGGACCTGTGGCCATCATGCGTCCTCTCGGACTATCGTGGCTAAAGCATACCGAGCGGGTTTTTACTGGCCCAGAGCAAATGAAATGGCGAAAGAGATACTTGACAAGTGCGAAGGTTGTCAGTTCTACTCCAACATGTCACACAAACCTTCCTCAGCCTTGAAGACCATCTCGATCGTCTGGCCTTTCGCTGTTTGGGGTTTAGATATGGTTGGACCACTAAGGACTGGCAGGAGCGGCTTTACCCATGTACTGGTGGCAGTCGACAAGTTCACCAAGTGGATCGAGACCAAACCCATTAAAAATCTTGATGCAGGCACTGCCATCAGCTTCATCCGAGAATTAATATTCAGATATGGAGTTCCGCATAGTATTATCACTAATAATGGGTCAAACTTCGAGTCCGATCAATTCAAAGCTTTTTGCGCTTCCCAAGGCACACAAGTCGACTACGCTTCAGTCGCCCACCCTCAGTCGAATGGACAAGCAGAAAGAGCAAACGGCCTGATTCTCAAAGGACTGAAACCTCGGTTGATGCGTGACCTTAAGCACGCAACAGGCGCGTGGGTCAACGAACTTCCATCAGTTCTTTGGGGATTGAGGACTACTCCAAATCGATCGACCGGGAGGACTCCGTTCTTTCTGGTCTACGGAGCTGAAGCAGTTCTGTCGAGCGACCTGCTTCACAATGCGCCGCGAGTCGAGCTCTACTCTGAAGCCGAAGCAGAACTAGCCTGACAGGATGCAGTCGACCTCCTAGAAGAGGAAAGAGAGATGGCCATTATCCGATCGACCATCTATCAGCAAGACTTGCATCGATTCTACGCCAGAAACGTGAAGAGTCGAGCCTTCCAAGAAGGAGACTTGGTCCTCTGAGTCGACCAACAGAAGCCGCACAAACTTTCCCCTACTTGGGAAGGCCCCTTCATCGTTACCAAAGTTCTCCACAATGGAGCATACCGCCTTTACAACGTCGATCGCCAGATTGACGAGCCACGAGCCTGGAATGCAGATCTGCTCCGCCCCTTTTATACTTAAGTTTTCACTCGGATGAGTTGTAATAAAAGTACTTGTGTAGTTTATTCATCAAAGACAAGAGTTTCATAATTTTCCCAGTGATTGTTATTGCTTTTATTCTCATAAATCAGTCCCCCGGTGGGGGGCTTAGCTGCGAATCCATTTCGCCTAAGTTTGTAAAAAAAATCCTACCGAGTGGTAAGCCAACCTTCCACTCGGAGGCTTAGCTGCGAATCCGTTTCGCCTAAGTTTAAACAAAATCCTACCGAGTGGCAAGCGAGCCTTCCACTCGGAGGCTTAGCTGCAGTCCAAGTACTCGCCTAAGTTTAAACAAAATCCTGTCGAGTGGTAAGCCAGCCTTCCACTCGGAGGCTTAGCTGCAGCCCAGTGTGTTGACACACGAACACGTCACGTGTACCCTCGACGCTGGGGGTGATGCACCGCAGCTAACGTCGAAGGAGACCCGACCGACAGCGCGATACGCAAGACAGTCGATGGGCGCTTTTGCAAACCCGAAAACCCCACACCCCCGAGAGGGACCCCGTCAGGGAGTGCGGCGGCTATGGGCTGCCCTAGGTCGATTCGCTCGCCCCTAGAGCCTCGAGATTCGCAGCTCTTAAACATGAAGAACAGCGAAGAACGAGAGAGAAAAATGGTGGAGGGATAGAACGTAGATAAAAAAGTAGTATATTGATTTGTTCGATTGTGTTTTGTTTAATCGGCCGTCACCCCCAACATATATCAGAGGCGGCTGGACTTCCCGTACAATTAAAGGATTCATCAAGGCTTTCCTTACAAGAAAAATTACATCAATTTGCGTCCTAGAGTCCTAGTTCTATTCCAACTCGGATTCAGTCTGAATCTGGCCCAAACTTTGTCTTTCTTCTTGCGCGGGCCGCCGAGCTTGCATATGATCTCCGATCAAGACGGCCCAAATATCAAACTTGTGCGCCTCGATGATACAAACAACTCTCAAGTTGATTACTTTTTCAAATAAGGCCATCTTGAATGCTCCTTGAGGTCATCTTTACCTTCCAGTCAGACTCGGTCTTGCAGTAGACTGGATTATCCGAGTCTCGTAGTGAACTTGTAGGCCATAGACTATCTCTGATGATGATGACCCCAAAACCAAAGTTTACCGTCTTGATGATATGCATAACCTCTGTATTGAACACTTCTTCATCCGAGGTCATCTTGATAAACCTTCGGGCACATGTTCAGTTTCACTCGGATTCGAGCTCATCCACTCGGATATTAGAGACTTTCACTCGGACCATCCGACTGGACTTTTTCACTTGGAAAACAATCTTTCACTCGGATGACTATATTTTTATTCGGATAATAATAAGTTCATCCGGTCAGGAAACTTCCACTCGATCGGTAATTTTCACTCGCGCGACCAATCAGATAGGGCGTCTGGTACTTCACGCCATATTTCCATTCAGCTTCAGTCTGCAGTGTATCGCCTCTAACTTTTGCATATGAACTCGGATTGAGATGATTTATATATCAAAATCCATTGCCTCGACTAGACGAAGACAATTCCTTTAGAGTACTCCTTCATCCGAGGTCGTCTTGAAGGCATGATCGGCCGAAAACCACTCGGAATATAATTTCGGCCCCTAAGATGGAGTCGGACGATGATAACCTAAACATCAAAGTTGTTCCACTCGGTGATGTGAATTTTTTCATGCTGAAAACCCTTTCACTCTGTATCTTGCCAAAATCAGGCGTCAACACATGCCCCCCTGTTTTTCGGCAAAGCTTGAACGCCGAAAAATAATATGCATAGTGTTCGTTCTAAGGACGATGTCAACACTTCATCGGCCATTTATTATCCTCAGGGCGATAATTATGTATCGGCCATGTTTGTGCTAAGGGCGATAATTATATATTGGCCATTGCCTACTTAGGCTTCTTGCCACACACTCGGGTGGTATTTCTTCAAGTATTTGCCATTGAGAGCTCTAGGTAACACCGTCCCTTGTACAGATTCCACCAAATAAGAGTTTCCGGGAACTACTCTTGTAATTCTAAAAGGACCTTCCCAGCTCGGAGACCACTTCCCGAATTTTCTATCTCTTGAACCAATCGGCAGAATCACTTTCCAGACGAGATCACCAACTTGAAAATTCTTCAACTTAACTTTCTTATTGTAAGCTCTTGCAACCCTCAACTTGTCTCTCTCTATGGACTTCAAAGCAACCAAACGTTTATCGGCAACTTCATCAATATTGTCCATCATCAAGTTATAAAAGTCTACTGCCGATAAATCATTTGTTTGGCTATTCTCAAAGCATTCAAATTTACTTCCACTGGTAAAACGGCCTCTTGACCATATACTAGCTCATATGGAGTTACCTTCGTAGCACCATGCCTTGAAATTCTATGTGCCCATAAAGCTTCAGACAACAACTCATGCCATCTCCTCGGATTATCCTCAATCTTCTTCTTGATGAGCTTGATTAAAATTTTATTGCTAGACTCAGCTTGTCCATTAGCTTGGGCATAATACGGAGAGGAATTGAGCAACTTTATGTTATAAGATTCGGCAAACTTCTGACTTGGTGTGACATGAAAGATGAACCTTGATCTGTAGTTAACGTTTGAGGAACACCGAATCTATGAATAATGTGCTCGGTTATGAATTGAATTACCTCCGTATGTGTCATGTTCTTGAGAGGTACTGCTTCAGACCATTTAGTGAAGTAATCAGTTGCCACAAATACGAACCGATGCCCTTTTGAGGAAGACGGATAAATTTGCCCAATAAAGTCTAAACCCCATCCTCTGAAAGGCCACGGCTTGATAATAGGATGTAACATAGCAGCAGGAGCCAATTGAATATCACCAAATTTTTGACAAGCTTCACATCCTTTATAATATCTGAAGCAATCATTAATCATAGTAGGCCAATAAAATCCAGCACGTCGCAATAACCATTTCATCTTGGGAGCCGACTGGTGAGTACCACAAATACCTTCATGTACTTCTCTCATAGAAACTCTTGCCTGGTCCTCATCCAAACACTTTAGAAGAACATTGTCGACTATTCGGCGATAAAGACCATCATCTCTCATTGTATACTTGAAAGCCATACGCCGAACAGCGCTGTCCACACTTTCACTCGGATTGCACAAGTAATCAACAATGGGCTTTCTCCAGTCGGAAATATCACCTGCACTAGATTTTTTGTTAATGGACGAATCAGTGAGTTCAGGTTCGGCCTCTCCCATATTGGCAAGACAAGACATCGGTCTTTGAGAGATATGAAACATGCCATGATCAACATGATATCCAGATGCTTGCTGTGCCAACTTATTTGCTTTCCAATTGTCATGTCTAGATATATGTGCAATGTTAAAACAATCCAAAGTACAAATTATATCTAGACATTTATCAAGATAAACATTAAGTGATTCGTCCAAACACTGAAAGACTCTGGATATTTGCTGCACCACTAGTAACGAATCACCGTAAGCCTCAATATGTGTAACACCTATAGCAAGTAACATCTCTAGACCGAATAAGAATGCTTCATATTCGTCTTGATTGTTTGTGCAAAAATATTCTAAGCGGCATGAGGCTTCAAAAACAGCACCATGAGGAGATATATAAACAATACCAACACCTTGGCCATTGCTACAAACTGAACCATCAAAGTACAATCTCCATGGAACTAATGAAACAAGGTTCATATCAACAATGTTCAACAATGAAATTAGCAACAATTTGGCCTTTCATGGATTTTAGAGATTCATAAGCCAAATCATATTCAATCAAAGCATAAGCCCACTTGCCAATTCTACCACTAAGAATTGGCCTATGCAACATGTACTTAATGACATCGGTTTGACAAGCTACTACACAAGCACTTGGCACTAGGTAATGTCTCAATTTTGTGCAAGCATAATATAAGCATAGACATAGTTTTTCAATAAATGCATACCTTGTCTCGGCGTCGAATAAGCGTCTACTCAAATACGTAATGGCATGCTCTTTTCCTTCAGTATCTTGAGTCAAAACAACACCAATAACACCTTCCTCTGCTGCGATATAAAGCTTAAAAGGCTCTCTATGCTTGGGTGCTTTCATCACCGGAGGAGTGCACAAATAATTGTTGATCATATCAAAGGCTTCTTGCTGTTTTGCCCCCCAAGTGAAATCAACATCATTCTTTAACCGAAGGATAGGAGTAAATGCATCAACTTTCCCTGACAGATTAGCTATGAACCTTCTCAAATAATTGACCTTGCCAAGGAACTTTTGCATATCTCTCTTGCATGTTGGAGCCTCCACTTTCTGTATGGCCTCTATCTTTTTGGGATCAATTTCGATGCCATCTTCATGAATAATGAAACCCAAAAATTTGCTAGCTGACACGCCGAATGCACACTTCAAAGGATTCATCTTCAGTCCATACTTTTTCATTCTTTCAAAAGCTACACGCAAATCGGCCAAGTGAGATTCAAAAGCATCCGATTTGACAGCAATATCATCAATATAAACTTCAAGTATGATACCGAGTAAATCATGAAAAATCAAATTCATAGCCCTTTGATATGTGGCTCCAGCTTTTTTTAATCTAAATGTCATCACTGTCCACTCGAATAAACCAAGGAAACCAGGACATCAGAAAGCTGTTTTGTACATGTCCTCTTCAGCCATAAAAATTTGATTGTATCCGGCATTACCATCTAGAAAGCTAATAACCTTATGTCCAGAAGCATCATTAATAAGCATATCGGCTATTGGCATGGGATACTCATCTTTGGGTGTAGCCCTATTCAAATCTCTGAAGTCAATGCATACCCTCAACTTGCCGGATCCCTTCTTCTCCACTGGGACAATGTTAGAAATCCACTCGGCATACCTGCAAGGTCGAATGAAATTAGCTTCAAGCAGTCGATCGATCTCTTCCTTGATCCGGTCATATGTTTTCGGATTAAACTTTCTGGCCGACTATTTATAAGGTCTAAAACCAGCCTTTATAGGCAACCGATGCTCCACCAGCTCTCGGCTCAACCCTGGCATCTGATGATATTCCCATGCAAAGCAACAAACATATTCTTTCAATAGCTCGATTAATTTAGCCTTACAATCGGCTTTCAAAATTTTGTTTACAAATGTCGGTCGACTGACTGATCCGTCTCCGATATCTACCTCACTACAACAAAACAAAGCTTAAGTAACACAACCATGTAACCTATAAAAAAATGTGTTACAGAGCAAATAACAGTAACACATTATGTCTGCTACAGCGCAGACAGTAACACATAGTTGATAAGATTCGTAAATATGTTACAGACACATTACCCTAGTAACATGTAAATTCGTGTTGCTCCATTTGTGTTACAAATATTGGTACAATAACACGTAATCATGTGTTGCGGAATTGTGTTACCAACTATATAACTGTAAAGGAAACAATTATATTGTGTAAAGTATATTTTAATAAAAAGTAATAGTGCCACAATGGTTACAAACATAAGTTCAAATTTTCACGCAATTGATTTTCTCAATAATCTTTTTCTACGACATAAGCTTGTACTTAGGTCTTCAACATTTTTTCTATACTACTTGAACCTTAATTGAGATACATATATGACACAAATTGGAATTACTTCTAATACGTATGCATAACTTCATTCATTTAATCTAACGAAATAGTGAATACATTTCAAAAATTGTTCTTATAATTACAAAAATTAGCATGGGAGCATATTATATATACATATTCTTCCTATACAAAAATTCAGGAGATGTTGCGGGCGTGTTAACAAGTGAGACTGGCTAAAGAACCAAACGGAACCCAGGGCTATTGCCTATTTGACATAGGCGAACAAAATAAAATGACACACACTTGGGGCCATTTGACATGCGTGAACAAAATAGAATGACCACGAATGGGCGCCATTTGACATGCATGAAAAAAACCAATTGACGCATACTAAGCATCGAACCTAATACCACCTACTTGGAGAAACAAGTGATTACCAACAGGCTACAAACTCTGCTTTGCTTAATTTAAATACTCGGCTTTATTATTAATAGCAGTCAACGGCCGGGCCAAGGCCCAATTAAAAGATACAGGTTGGCTGGCCGGTGATGAGTTTACTTGGGCTGCGATTCCGTGACTTCGGCCCGGTTTTGCATCTGGAAGTTTCCACCTAGTTCTCCTTTTTCTGTTGTGTTTTTCACATCCGTTTTTTGTTTGTTTTTCTTCCGGTTTTCTATTTAGTTTTTCTATTTCTTTTCCTTTTCAATTTAAATATCATTAAAAAAATCATATTTCTGGTCTTTTTTGAAGATTGCAAATAATTTTAAAATTCTCAGACTAATTCAAATTCTTGAACATTTTTTCTAATTCTGTGAACTTTTCTTCAAATTCATAAATGTTTTTGAATCCCCAATTATTTCCAAATTCTCAAACTCCTTTTATGAGTCCGTGAACATTTTCATTTTCACGCATATTTTTTCAAGCCATGGTTTGTTTTCAAATTCATGGAATTTTTTCAAATACACTAACGTTCTTTTGACTTTGCAAACTTTTTTTGAGTACGCAAACATTGTTTAGAATTGGTGGAGCTTTTTCAAATTCATTAAAGTTTTTAAATTTATGAAAAAAAATCATGATTTGTTTTTTGAGTCAGTGACTTCTTTTCCAAATTTGTGCACTTTTTTTAGAACGGCCAAACATTTCTATCAGATTCATGAACTTTTTTCAAATATGCCAACATTTTTTATGCTAGGAAAAAAAATGATTTATATGTTCAAGCAATTTTTCAAATTCATATTTTCTTTCTAAAAGTATATGGTCAATTATGCCATGGGTTAACGGTCAAGCGGTCGACCCGTCAATGGTGAACCAGCCGAAACAGTCGAGCGAGCTGGGTCGGCCCGCACACCGCAGTGAGTAAGCGCATTGGCGTTGCTCGCGCCACAAGTGTTGTTGTATAGATGCTCTCCATATATTAATGTGCTAACACTAAATGTTAAACACATGTAAAACAAACAACGCTCAAATTCAAATACGTTGGAGCATGTCATTGAGTCAATAATTTCATCGTTAGTTTTGCATACCAATTCAAACTGAAATTTTTTGAATTTTTTTTCTCATGACGAAATATAAATACTTCTTGCATGTGATGTTTTATTTGATATCAGATGTGAAAGTTGGAAGCTTATTGGAAACAAGCTAATTTTATATAGATAATCATGAAAGTAATGGTTATGCTCATCTTAGGGGCAACTCTAGCACATCCCACATAGTGGCCCGATATGCGGTTTATGGACCAAACAATGACCACCGAGACACCCTGCCGAGGATGCATAGGTTCTGCGAGTCGTCTTCAACCTTAATGTTCTTTTATATTAACTAGTAGATCGTAATCTCACTCTTACAGTCAATCCACATTGGCCATACCATATAACAGTTAAACTATTGGTTTGATCCATTCCATGCTAGGGCACACAATTATAGTGTTCTCGGTACACCCCATCTCCCTTGACACTGACAGTAGCCAGTAGCCCATGACCCTATTGTTTGACATGGGTTATAAATAGTGTTGCATTGATCTACTTTGAGCTAGAGTACATGCCAAGATCCTCTAGTATGTCCCCACTTTGACGAACCCTTGGCATGGTCTCATATTAGGTGGTGTGGGCGGCGAGAGGGGTTGCGGCGGGTGGCTCGGCGTGTTTTCTGTCCTCGGCAGTTGTGGCACCCCGATCCGGACCTGGGGATCTTTTATCGTCTCGCTTGTCCTGAAGACCTTGGGGTGGTACGTGGGAGCTACCGAGCAAAAACTCTGTGCTTTGTTGCTGACGACGGTGACTCTATCTTCTCAAAGACATCGTCGTGGTGCTCCTTGTTGTGGCAGGGTTCCGGGTGAAGACCTTTGCCCTATACGGACTCGACATCGGCGACGCTTAGCGTCGTTCTCCCTCCCGAGGATGTTGTCGCTGAGCCTAGGTGGTTTAGTGCTTAGCGTATCGTTGTACTCAGTTTATCATATTTTTCTCTTTCGGTTGCGTAGTTCCTGCGTGATACAAGGGCTACCTCTCCATCTTGTATCTTTTCACCGTGTACTCTGTTCGGTTGTGGCTTTATATATAAAGCGGGTCGGAAGCTTGTTTCGAGAGTCTTCTATATAGGTAGGCAAGGGCTAGAAGAGAAGTAGGAAAAAAGAGAAGGAATGGAAGAAAAGAAAAGAAAAGAAAAAGAAATGGAGAAAAGATAAAAAAATTGTGTGCAAAATATAGTATATATATTATACTAAAAAGAGTATCCTGTGTTTTGATTGGTCGTGTAGCCTTGCCCACGGATCACGCCTCGTAACTGTCCGATTCGCTTAGATCAAACGGCTGCGGCTGCCCTATCTTTTATCCCCCTCTCTCCTTATCCCTTCGCACCCACGCCTAGCGATTGAAGCCGCCACAAGTCACCGCCGCTGGCCTGGAGGCCTCATGCCGTCACCGCTCGCCCCTTTCTCTGTAGGTCACCCACACACCTGGGACCCGGGGCCGTTTCCTCCTCACCACCAGGCTGGAGCCCGAGGAGGTGACCCTGAGGAGCGCGCAGCCGCCGGAGCCATGGGTAGATCCAGTCGGGAGCGTCGGCAACCATCCCTCCTTCCGGCGGCGATGAAGAATTGAAGAGGCTTGAGGAGAATGGGCGCATGGGCCGTGCGCGTCTCCCGCGCTGGAGCCACCGGTCCTCGTCATCTGCTAGGATCCACGAGGAATCGATCCATATGTAAGCTAGCTTCCACCATAATCCATCCAGCAGGCTGTTTGCTTGTTTGTTTACTAGTGGAAAGACATGATGCGAGGCCGGCGTCGTGGGAACATGCCCGCTGCTAATTGATTCTCCTGCTAATAATAGTAGTATGTGTTCTTGGCCGTGGTGGAGATGTACATACCTGAATACTCGTCATATATCCGTACATACTTGAATACTGTCAAACTGGCACATATACTTATATACATACCAGAGTACCTGTGCATTTTTTTTAATTCAGCTAAACAGGTCTACAGATTCTCAATCTTGGCAAAGGCTTGCTTTGCTCCTTTGCCACTCGGCAAACTCTGACCCGTTAGATTGGGTAGTAGAGATCGTGAAGAGCAACACGAACATCTACTTTACTGACAGGGAATGTAGGTGTAATACGTACATAGTGGTTTTCATGGTAAAGGTTCTAGTAGATGTATGGTCATTTTAGTGTAGTATATCCCAATAATCACTATGAAAATACAGCAGAAGCTCGAGTGTTCGTTTCCACTTTAATTATTGTATTTCTCATATCTCAATCTCATCTGCGAGTTTGATATAATCAAATGGGTGATAGCATCACCTTGTACTATGTACCCATCCTGGTTACTGTTTTTATTTAGGTAAATGTAAGATACCATCATCTTTTACCAAGTATTCATCCTGGTTACGTTATGTGCAAAATAGGTTCTACACTTAATTACAAATTTGTTGAATATGTGGTTTTGCCGCGTGCTTATAGCCTGTACCTTTTGGTTGTACATCTATTTCTGTCTCAAGTTATTTATCTCTTACAGAATGTTTGTGGGGAGCTCGGTTAGTGTCGATGCCTCAAGGGTTTATACATATCAATTCCATGTTGCTTAAAGCCACTGTAACCGTGGCTACTGGTTTTCAGGTATATGTTTATGGAGTCATAACGTGCTTGTTGACAACTCGTATCGAATGTTTATATTATTTATAACGTTTTCATGGAATGTCTACTGTTAAAAAACATCTTGCGGGTACTTTAGTTAGGTACTAGAAAGCACATACACACGCACATGCCCAGCACAACCACAAGCATGAAAACAAGGCAAATTTTGGTGTTGTAATTTATGGATACCTCTTGGTTACTTTGTTTCAAAATAAATAATTAAATTTTGGCTGGCATTTTCACCAATGTAGCCCCCAAAAAAATCATCTTTGATGGATTGAATACGACAAAAGTTCTATGTAGTTCGATTGGTAATTGTTCGTTCGTCGTCATATAATTCAACATTTTTCTCTCGGGCTATCTATGTGATAGGTCTATGTTATCAACTCTTTATTAGTAAAAATAGTACCTATTTTGCCATATCCATGGTCAATTCCTATATTTTTTCCTTGAAAAAAATCCTACATATTCCATAGACCATGTTGCATTTTAGAATTTTGTTCAATGTTCGGCCCCCCTTGTGTATAATACCTTGCTCCGCCGTTGCGCCTAACACATGCGTACAGTTGTGGGCATCCCTTTATTAGTCCCACCTGCAGTCTGAATGTGTATCCCTAAGAAAGTGAATGGTCATGATAACCTTCCTGAAGTATGACTCTGTGTATCCATTGAAGTAATGTTCATGCAAATCCTATAATTATTGTTGTTAAATAATAATGTTCATCATAATATAGGTTGCATCCAAAGTAGTTTTAAAGACTTTAACATATCCAAACCAGCGAAATGTTGCATATGCTACTATTCAGAGTATTCATCTAGAAACTAAGGTTGGTGATATTTAGGTAGGTGCCAAATTTGCACTTGTGTGCATAGATGAACCTATTCTGGATAATGAGGAGTTGGTAAGGTAAGTTTCTGATTGCAAGAGAATTGGTGATGCTTTTGCTTCAGGATACTTAATTGTCCAACCTCCAGCTTTTGTAAGTCGGAGTCTTTTCTTCCATATTCCACAATTATATTTGTGAGCATTTAATCACATAACTGTAAGGTCCATTTTCCTTTTACAGATTCAAAAGAAGCATAATGGAGTTGCAGCTGAACCGTTCTTCGGTTGGATGAAGAAGCAAATGTAATTAGAATACTTTACTTAGCAATAATTGTAGTTTGCATTGATGGATTGAAAAATGTAACACCATTCAGAAGATCTTTTTCTTTGGTCGAATTGATGCAAATGCTATGGTGTAATATTCTTCATAGATGAGTTCTCTATAGTAAAATATATATGAATGATATGATGTCTAGCCAATAACATTGGTATGTATTTATTGTAATGCATATGTATCCTACACTCTTGTAGATTCATCATAAATACCTTGATATTTTCAATTTGTGTATGTGTTGTGCTTCAATTTCTCTATCATTTTAATGATGCCAAGCATCATAATAAAGTAATTAACTATTTGAGTAGCCACAATGATTTTATTAAATAAATGTATATTCCATAAAATGGTATCTACTTCTGTGGTTAATAATTTTAAAAATACATTAATTATGTTGCCATTCTAATATAGTAGTGTTACTGATGGTGTTACTATAGTTACAAAATGTGTTACCAGTGTTGTCTTATGATATTTGTATATTATGTCACAAGTTGTGTTACTATAATTACAAAAACATGTTACCACAATGTTCTATGTTTACAAAAATATGTTACTATGGGTGTTACTATGGTTACAAAAATGTGTTACCAACGCGTTTGGTAACACAAAATATGCATGTTACTATAACTAATTGTAACACAATTTTTGATATATGGTAACAATTACTATATGTGATAGTGGACACCACTTAGTAACACGTTCTAATGGAACACATTTGAAAACATGTTACTATGTAGCCTAGTAACACTATTTTGGGCCTATAGTAACACAACACTGTGTTACCAAAGCTCTGTCATGTTGTAGCTCTTCTAACGGACCGGCCGATGTAAAACCTTGTCCAAGTTTATCCATGTCATCCAAGTCCTCAATAGATTCATACATATCGTTCTCGCTGGTCCGATATTTTACAAGACGTTTTTGTAGCCACTCGGAACTAGAATCCATTGAAACATATCAAACCTTGGAGCCGATTGCATTCAGTCGGCTTTAAAGACACGGGCACAAAACCATTCTTGGTCGCACTGAGAAAATCAAACTCTGATAAGTCACATCTCGTCAGGCAAGTAGCATTGGGATGTTGCCAATCCACCAATGCATCGGCCAAAGCAACATAGGCCGGGTTATCCGCATGAATAATTTTCGCTTCATCATCAACCCACTGAATCAAAAACTGGTGCATAGTGGATGGCACGCACTGGTTTGCATGAACCCAATCACGACCTAGTATGACGTTGTAGTTACCTTGTACCTCAGCGACAAAGAATGCGGTAGCCAAAGTTTTGCTTCCGACTGTAAGTTCCACATACATTACACCTTTGGCTTCAGTTTTCTCTTTGCCTTCAAATCCATTGAGCACCATATTCGTCTTCATCAGCTCTTCATCGGGCAAACCCAATTTTTTGAAGACCGAATAGGGCATAAGATTTACGACAGCACCACCATCAACAAGCATTCGACTGAGTGGCGATCCATTGATATGACCTCTGAGATACAACGGTTTCAAATGTGTTACTGGTTCTTTTGGTTTCTCGAATATTGCGTTTTTAGGGCCAAAATCCAGCTGAGCCACTTCCCCTTCCTCATCTACAGCACGAAACTCAGCATGTAAGTAATATACCATATTGATATCCATACCTTCATGAACCGGTGTAGACTCATAGTCCAACATATCAGCCTCTTCTTCAAGTGGATCGACCGATTCTGAAATCTGGTCGAGTGAAGGAGAAGTAAGAAGTGTTGCAGACGATGTAATAGCTGTCGCATCGTCCTCCTTGGGTAGTGTAGGCACTTCTATGATAGATGTAGAAGCTGATGTATCTTCACTACTAGGGAAAAGCCTATACACAGAATCTTACCAGCAGCGCTCCCTAAAATACCATGCTACTGCAGCAGCGCGTGTTAGAGAAACGCGCTGCTGACAGGAAAATAGCAGTAGCACGTCCATCCGCGAACCGCGTTGCTGCTATAATTGCCATGACCTCGCCCCCCCGCTAGTTATAGCAGTAGCACGCTTTATTGAACAGCGCTACTGCTATAGAAGTTAGCAGCAGCGCACTTATGGGAAAACCGCTATTGCTAAGATCAGCCCACAAGTTTAGTCCCACCTCGCTCTGTGAACAGGGTGTTTACCACCTTAAATATGTTATTTCTGAAACTACCACAACCAGTTGGTCTTCACTGAACTCTATGTGTAAAATTTATGGCCGCAATATGAGTCCTCTCCGGTTCCTACCGGATAGGACTCATATTGACAATTCAGATTGTACACAAAAAGATCATTGATGGTCAATGTATTTTTGCATTGACACGTATTTTTTGTATAGTTACACTTAGCAGTAGTGGTTTATGTGCAACGCGCTACTGCTATTCTGATTATCTGTAGCGCGTTTCGGCAAACGCGCTACAACTATCCATACCTTATCCCCACGCACACGACCGGCGCCCTCACTCACACTGTCACTCTCGCCCCCCGTGCCGATAACCATCGTCATGCGTCGCCGCCGCCGCTGCCTTCGTCCGTCCGCCGCCGAGGTACTCCCCTCCTTCCGTCCCTCCTCCCTCCGCCTGCGGCCGCCCCTCCCTCCTCCGCCGCCGCCCTCCTCCCTCCGCGTGCGGCCGCCCTCTCCCTCCTCCACCGGCAGCCCTCCTCCCACCGCCCTCGACCTCGCCGCCCCTAGCTACCTCTCCGTCGCCCCACCCCCTGCCACTAGTTAGTACTAGATTTATTAGTTGTAGATGTTAATTTAGGGTTCATATCTAGTACTAGATGTTAATTTAGTTAGTACTAGATTTTTAGTAGTAGTAGATGTTAATTTAGGGTTCATAACTAGTTTAGTAAGTAAATTAATAAACTAGTTGAAGTAGTTGAATTAATAGAACTAATGTATTTTTAGTAAGATAATTAATATAACTAGTTGTACTACTTTATTTTTAGAAAGAACTAGTTTTTTTCTATTTATAGTAAGTTTATATTTAGTAAGAACTAGTTGAATTAATAAAACTAGTTGAACATGTCATATTTGTTGTTATTTTTTAGTTTAAGCAATTATTCGGGATGTATTAGTGATAACTTATATGGTTTCAGGTGACCACCGTCGTCCCCGTCACCGACCCCCTCCGACATCCCCGCCGTCGTCCCTATCACCGACCCCCTCCGACATCCCTGTCGTCGTCCCATTCACCGACCCCCTCCGACATCGAGGTGAGACCAGCCAAATATCCTTGTATATCTTGTGTTGTTGCTCAAATAGGATATGTGGTTGCCCAAGTGGCCCTTCATGTTCAGTTTACATCTCTGAGTGGCCTATGTTTTGCCGGAGTGTTGATTAATTTCCGTTCCGGTAAATTTCAGGCGCTCGATATGTCCTTTTTTAGCAAAGGTCATGCCGGATTTTTTCGTGAATTCTGGCATGACTTGTGCTAGAATATGTACAAGTTTAATCTTTGAATTATGAACGTAGGAAATGTCGTACTCGGACGACGACAGTCTCCTGGGGGAGTGTAGCTGGTGCCACGACGATCGAGGTATGTGCGACAGGTTCGTTCGGCTGGACGAAGATCGGCGCTTCAGCATTAAGTTCGAGGAGACCTTCGATTGTGAAACGGTACGCAACAACGACAAGTGTTTTTTTTCATAATTAAGCATGACTTCAACTATTTCAACGTCTAATTTTCATATTTTACAATTCAACTAGCTTATCTCATGCCATGCAAGACGCTATGTCTTGGAGAGGATGGGTTTTGAAGACCATGAAAATTTCGAAACAAAGAAAATACACCTAAGGACCCATCATGATATGGATTTTGAAGTAAATCTGTGCAATGCTCAGAGCATAACCCATTTTGGTTGCCAAAATTGGGAAGCACTTTGCAAAATGTATGGTTTTTATGAGGGTATGATTGTCACCATGGATCTTGGTGATCCTGACATCGAGCAAGACAATATGGACATTTGGGTCCTTGTTGATACGCTTCCGATTGTACCGCTATGTGAGTTTCTCAAACATAGTTATTAACTAATTTATAGTGTTTATTTCAAAATAGTTGATAGCTTATTTCCATTGACTGTGCGGAAGATGGTAGATAAAACCCACTACACCGATGGCACCGAGTTAACGTATAAGGAGAAAAATCATCTGATCGCATTTTGTACTCTTCTTGAGAATTACAATAACTATTATCGAACTCCTCCAAATTATGGTGAATACGTGACACTAGTGCATGTGTTGAACCATGGTAACTTCTCTGGAGATACCCTGGTAAGATTTTTTACTATTACGACATCCGTGCATCTTTTGCATACTTATAAAACTAGTACATCATTGCTAACTACGAAGTTATTATTATGTTTTTCAACAGAAACTCCCGATGAATTGTGTGCCTCATCTGATGTCTCTGCATGGTCGCCTCTCAGTTCTAAACATACTGCCAGGTAAATCTACGGAGCTCACCTGTGCATATCGGATTTCTAAAACCCGTGAACACATGTTCATCAAAGAATGGAAGAAATGTATGGACATTCGCAAGGAGGTTCTTGGAAGTAACATTCAGCGAAAGGCAAGAATTGGAGATAGGCTAATCTCCATTCTCCATAATGGATAGTCAGGGGCTATCTTGTTTTTTGCTATTTTACCTTAGAAAATGTAGTAGGTCTTAATCGAATGTAATAGGTCCTATGAGGTACAATATGTTTATTATATGGTAATGTGTTAGAGTTGATAATGATGATCTTGAGGAGGTGTTATGTGATGTCAATGATGAAAACGATGATCTTGAGGAGGTGTTATATGACAATGATGTATTATGATGATAAGTTGTTAATGATATGATGATGATGATGATGATATTATTATATCATTGGGTGAAAGAACCGCGGATTAGTTTCAAGTGGATGGACATCCACTTGAAACTAATCCGCGGTTCTTTCCGCCCGTGATGTAATAACTCATTATGATGAGTTAAACAATCTCTAAATTCCTGTTGTATGAAAACTTGTGTAAAGGTGTATGAATACAACATGAAATAAAAAAGAAACAAAATACTAAATAATAGTAGTAGCGCGGGAAAGGAGAAATGCTACTACTAATTACCAGCAGCGCGGTTTTGAAGAAGCGCTACTACTAAGTCAATTTATCAGTAGCGTGGGTCCAGGCGCGCTGTTGCTAAGCATTAGCTGTAGCACCTTATCAGTAGCGCTCCTGCCCGCGCTACTGATAGGCCTAAAACCCGCGCTGCTGCTAGGCTTTTCCCTAGTAGTGCTTATATTTGTTTAGGCCTCCACACTTGTTTTGCTGGAACCATGGGTCGAGTGTCATTGAACAACTTATCCCTTTGCTTCTCGGCCTCCTACTCTGCCATCTCTTGACTCCTTAACCTCTGTAGTTTCCTCTTTTGTGTCTTTGTTAGCCCTGGAGGACACCACTTTGGTCGAGTGTATTTAGCATATCTCACCTTTACTTGTCTGGTGCTTGCTTCATGGTCATTAACCGAGTGCTTTGGCGCGATAGGAAGTATCGGCTCAGTCGAGTGGTTATGCACAGTCGGCTGCTGTATGGGGAATGTTTCGGTGCCCAAGATAAGTGAGTCGACATCCATTTTCTCCTTGCCTTTTCCCGACTCAACTGCTGCAACACTTGGTGACTTAACACGCCAGTCTTTTCGACTTTCCAGATCCACGAAATTTCCACTCGGGCGCACGTTTTTACTCGGATGGAATCCACTCGGATGGACGTCACTCTGATGGAGTCCACTCGGATGGAACTCAGTCGGATGGAATCTACTTGGCCACATTTTTTCATTTGGATATCTTCCACCTGGGTGCATTCTTACACTAGGATATTTTCCACTTGGTCGCATATTTTGACCAGCCGACTGATAGTCACCGATGTTCAGTCGGCCATTATATGAGTAATCAAGTCGATTCCACACAGATTGCCTCTGCTCTTCTGAAAACCGCGCCCTTGGTCCACTCGGTTTCACATACTGACTGAATATATCATCTGATGGTGACCTTGGTCGTTTCAAGTATGATGGCCGGTTAGAGCTGGAACCAGCTGTCACATCCCTAGTTCTGGTATGCTCAAGGCTAGCTAGTCATTTGTGCATCATGTTTAAATTCCATTTAATTTTGAAATGGGGATTTGTGAAACCCTCAGAATCATTTTTGGAAATGACCCAAATAAAAATTGCTCCAAAGAGGTCCAAGAAAATGCTCATGTTGCTCTCTGAAAATATTGGACAGAGATAAAAATCAAACCAATATTTTTAAGAGCCCATAAGTATTTATTTTGGGCATTTGGAATTAGTGCATAAATATTTGTGTTGGATATATATTTGTTATATATATAATATATGTCCGAAAATTATGCTATTTGTTGAGGAGCTCTAGAATAATACCACTAGTTCCTACAAAAACTGGCATAAGTAAATAAAATGATTTAGTATTTTTATTAAATCAAAACAAATGTCAGAAAATAGAAAAAGAAATGGAAAAACCTACCTGTGCTTACCTGTGCACACACCTGGTGGCCCAAGTGGCCAGCCCAGCAGCAGCCCAGCCCGCCTCCTCCTCTGTCGTCTTCCTCCCCCTCGCCCAAAGCAGCTGCGTGGCCGGCATGCCGCAGCCGCGCCACGGCCTCCTGCCTGCATATCCTCCCCTCCGTCGCCCTGGATGCCCCGCACGTCGCCACACGCCCCCCGGACCCTCTCACTCTTCCCCACTTCTCTCCCCTCCTCTCCCTCGCTCTCTCTCTCATGGCCGAGCGCCACCGCCGCCACCGGCCACTGTTGTCGCGCCCTCGACCACTGCCGCGCCTTCCCGACGCGCTCGACAGCTCCGCCGCGACCCCTTCTCCCTCCTCACCGAGCCAAGCAACCCGGGCGAGCTCCGCTTCGTCCTCGGCACCGTCGTCTTCATCTCCGGTCGCCGGAGATCGTCTTCGCTGCCCCGCCGACTGCAGCCTTCTCCGAGCTCTCAGACGACGCCCGCCGGCCCGCTGTGAGCCCCGCTGTCGTCCCCCCTCCTCTCCTGCCTCCCCGTGCGCCGTAGCCGCGTGCCCGCTCGAAGCCGTGCTCTGGCCGCCGCCCCGAGCTCCACTCTGGCGAGCTCCGGCCACCCCTCCTCCTCCTTCTGCCCCACCATATGCGCGAGAGCCCGGGCTACGCCCCGGTACCCTTAGCAGCCGCCCCCGTTGCCTGTAACACGGACACCGCCTTGTCCCGTGGTCGCCGGCGACGACCTCGTCGGTCTGACCGTGGGACCCCGCCGTCAGGTGATTAGCTTAAGCTAATCACCAACTAACCTAACCCCTGACGCTGTCATGTGGGCCCGAGTGCTCCCTAATCTTTAATTAAGCTAAACTAACCCCCTGTTTAACCAGTGTCACTGACGTGTGGCCCCTACATGTCAGGTTTGACCAGTCAGCGCTATTGACTTGCTGACGCAATCATGACGCAGTGCTAACGCAATTATTTATTTTCTGGATTTAATTTTAATCAGGAAAGTCCAGGAATTGTTATAAACTTCAAAAAATCATAGAAATTCAACCGTAGCTCAGATTGAAATAATTTATATATGCAAAATTATCAGAAAAATGCAATCTGTCCATATGTACTAGTTTCATGCATGACAACCAACTTATACCTACTGTATAAGTGAAACACTAAAATGGCATATATAAGAGCTTACTTTGGAGATGCATTTGAATCTTTGGTTCAAATGGACTCCATCCGGATAATAGCTAGTTGCATTAGCTTAATCAGCATCACATCTACATACCATGTTCATGCATCATATTGTTGCATCTGCTTGTGTTTTAATTGTCGACACCGTTCCTTCTCGATAGGTCCTGCTCCGGAGAGTGGTCGAGAGTACCTGGCTGTGAAGCAATGCCTCCCCTGTTGTTATACCAGGCAAGCAAACCCCCTTGTTCATTTCGATACAATCCTACTCTCTCGCTCCTGCTCTCAATTATTGCATTAGGACAACAACGATTCAACTGCTACTTTGTGCTGCGGTAGTTGAACCCATTCCTCTGCATGACCTGTCATTGCCACAGTAAAGAGTTGAAACCCACTAGCATGTGTAGGAGTTGATTGAAGCCATGTTGTGTTCCTACCATGCCATGCCTGCTATTGCTTAGAGTTGTGTTACGTCTGATTCATTTTGAATGAATTGGAGTGTTATGATATGATCTGGTGCTGAGAGTTAAGTGTGTGAACACGATTTGGTAAAGGTAGCGGTGAGAGGCCATGTAGGAGTACATGGTGGGTTGTCTCACTCGAACCGTCCTTAAGCACTGAGTTCTGTTTATGTCGTCCAAAGACTCGATACTACCACACATTGGGTTCCGATAACTCGACCCCTCTCGGCTTATTAACCAACTTGATCTCTGTCCAGGAGTTGCAACTAGTTTCTGGTGTTTGTAGGTAGTGTTAGTAGTCTACCAAGTGGCACCCGGCCAGGTGGGCTTGGGAAAGACTAGGCACAAGTGGCACGGTGTACCAAGCGTAGATCCATCCGGCGAGGTGGGCTTGGGAACCCTGCACACATTGTTTGGGGCCGTGAGTGAAACCCCGGCCAGATCTCCTTGCGGATGGAACCCGAATAGGCGATGAACCTGGACTAGAGTCTTGTGTGATTAGTCAGGTCGTGGCCAACACCCTCGCCAGGCTTCCGCTTGAAGGTTGCCGAGATACATGACATGTACATGGAGGTAAGTGGCGAGAGCGTGTGTGAAGAAGTACACCCCTGCAGGGTTAACATGATCTATTCGAATAGCCGGGTCCGCGGTTATGCACTTCTTGGATGCTTACATGGTACATAGACAACTTGAAGGGGATACTCTAAAATGCTCAAGACAAGTGTGAGTGCTATGGATGGCCTTCTCGTAAGGAGACGGGGATGAATCCATAGTAGTGTATTGTGTGGTGATTAGTGGACTCTTGTTGCTTGTTTGCTCTGAATGTTGGGTCATGTGACCCCTTCTTGTAATAATGCTATGATGGCTCTTTGAGCCTTATCTATATGAGTTGTTGAGTTATGTTGTGATGCCATGTCGTACAACACATACTTGCATGTTACGCGTACGTGTAATGTGTATTGCTATGTGTGGGATCTGACTATCTAGTTGTTTATCCTTAGTAGCCTCTCTTACCGGGAAATGTCTCCTAGTGCTTCCACTGAGCCCTCGTAGCTTGCTACTGCTCCGGAACACTTAGGCTGGCCGGCATGTGTCCTTCTTCAATCTTGTGTCTGTCCCTTCGGGGAAATGTCACGCGGTGTCTACCGGAGTCCTGTTAGCCTGCTACATCCCGGTTTACCGGAGTCCTGCTAGCCCAGTTGCTACAGCCCGTATTCACTCGCTGATGACCGACACGTCGATGCTGGGTCATGTATGCCTGTCCCTGTAAGTTAGTGCCACTTTGGGTTCACGACTAGCCATGTCAGCCCAGGTTCCTTGTCATATGGATGCTAGCGACACTATCATATACGTGTGCCAAAAGACGCAAACGGTCCCGGGCATGGTAAGGCGACACCCGTGGGAATACCGTGCGTGAGGCCGCAAAGTGATATGAGGTGTTACATGCTAGATCGGTGTGGCATAGAATCGGGGTCCTGGCACCAGCCGACTGATTAGCATATTTGGACAGCAACATATCAAAAGTTGGCTTGATCCACTTGCGTTGCACTTTAGCTTCATTCCTCTTCCATTTGCCAACTCGAGTGTCCTGCTGCACCTGTGTTTGCCCCCCGAGCGTAGGATTCTTGATGGTGATCTTGATCACTTCCCTGCCATCGGGTTGCTTATCAAGCACAACATGTCTCCCCAAAACCTTGTCGCCCTCCTTGTCTTTCCTGGGCTCACCAACAATGACATTAGCTTTATTAGCAGATTCGGCTACCTCCGACCGAATGAGCAGCTTCTTCCCTTGTAAATCCATGGTGTTCATTGGAAAGGGCTGTTTATCAACTTGCATCTCAGAAAAGTTCAATCGTCCGTCATTAATGGCTGATTGTATCTGTCGTCGAAAAACATTGCAATCGTTAGTAGCATGAGAAAAAGAATTATGATACTTGCAATAAGCATGCCGTTTCAGCTCTTCAAACGGCGGTAAAGTATGAGATATTCTAATAATCTTAGCATGCAGCAAAGCATCAAATATTCTATCACACTTAGCAATGTTAAAAGTAAACTTCATATCTTCATCACGATTCTTATGAATCGTTTTCAGATCATTGCACGTAAAGGGTTTGGCCTTAGATGGCCAAACAAATTCAGTAGCAAAAACATCACCCTCATCGTCCGAGTGATCACTATCATATTCCACCATATTCATCTTTGGACGATAGGCTTTGTACCTATGCACTTCTTTGAGATCTTTGCTTTGGCTTTCCTGAGCCAAAGCCCTTTGTAAGACTTGGTTAATATTTAAGAACTCATAGCCTTCTAGCTTTTCTCTAATGGGAGTTCTCAAACCACTCGGCACTAGGTCTGCCAAGTCTCTCTCAGTTATGACCAAACTAAAACATCGGTTTTTCGTTTCTCTGAATCTCTTGACGTAATCGGAGACCGATTCATCATGCTTCTGTTTAACCAATGTTAGATGTGACAACTTGAGTTCATTGTCGCCGCTGCAAAAGTGATCATGAAATTTCTGCTCTAGCTGCGACCAAACTCGAATGGAACCATGTGGTAAAGAAGAAAACCATGAAAATGCGGTACCAGTTAATGATAAAGGAAATAAACGCACTTTCAACTCATTTAGTGAGCCTGCCTCACCTAATTGTGCTAAGTATTGACTAACATGCTCCCATGTGGTTTTTGTGCACCCTCCATTGAACTTAAGAAAATCTGGAATTTTATATCCTGGAGGGCACTGGATGGCATCAAAGTACTCGGGGTACGTCTTTTGGTAAATCTGATTCCGAGGTAACTCAATCCCAAAATTCTCTCGAAGCATCTTAGCCATCTCCTCTCTAAGATTATCTAGACCATCATCCATAGTGGACGATGAAACTTGTGGCAGTGGCATAGGAGGAGTAGGACTACTAGTTGTAGGTAGGAACTGTGGCATGTATGCCGACCCATAATTTGCTAGTGGTCGAGTGGTTGTAGCTGTAGGTAAGGTTGGGTTCGGTGTTGCCACCGAACCTGGCATGCTCATAATAGGATTAATGGGTGCAGCCACAATCTGATTTGTTTGGGTAGGATAATAAGCCATCGGCACGGGAGGCGCCGATGCAATAGGTAAAGCCAGATTAGGGTTTTGCTACACCATCATTACCACTAGTCGATTGAGATGTATTCTTCTGAGCATTAGTATTTTCTATGAAAGTTTGATAGACTAGATTGTTACCATCAGCAATACGACTTTCAATCTCAGCCCACTGCTCAGGAGAAAAGGCAATACTTACAGAGGGTTTAGCCTGCTCGGCTTGAAGAGGAGGGAACTTGATTTCTTCAATCGGAGTGATGTTGCCTTGGCAATCCTTCTTGAACTTGCAAGGAACTCCTGCAAATCCTTCTCTTTGTGCGCCTTCTTGTACTCCTCATAGACTTGGCGATGATCAACCGATATCTCATCAAGACAGGGCTTAATGATGTTACCGGCGTCTACCTCGGATGGCTTGGGAAGATAGGACATGGTGGATGATGATGATTGATCTTCGTTCCCCAGCGGAGTCGCCAAAAAAGTGTTGACACACGAACACGTCACGTGTACCCTCGACGTAGGGGGTGATGCAACGCAGCTCACGTCGAAGGAGACCCGACCGGCAGCACGATACGCAAGACAGTCGACGGGCGCTTTTGCAGACCCGAAAACTCCACACCCCCGGGAGGGACCCTGTCTGGGAGTGCGGCTATGGGCTGCCCTAGGTCGATTTGCTCGCCCCCTCGAGATTCACAACTCTTGAACATGAAGAACAACGAAGAACGAGAGAGGAAAACGGTGGAGGGATAAAACGTAGATGAAAAAAGTAGTATATTCATTTGTTCGATTGTGTGTTGTTTAATCGGCCGTCACCCCCAACATATATAAGAGGCGGCTGGACATCCCGTACAAGTAAAGGATTCATCTAGGCTTTCCTTACAAGAAAAATTACATCAATTTGCGTCCTAGAGTCCTAGTTCTATTCCAACTCAGATTCAGTCTGAATCTGGCCCAAACTTTGTCTTTCTTCTTGCACGGGCCGCCGAGGTTGCATATGATCTCCGACCAAGACGGCCCAAATATCAAACTTGTGCGCCTCGATGATACGAACAACTCTCATGTTGATTACTTTTTCAAATAAGGCCATCTTGAATACTCCTTGAGGTCATCTTTACCTTCCTGTCGGACTCGGTCTTGCAGTAGACTGGATTATCTGAGTCTCGTAGTGAACTTGTAGGCCATAGACTATCTGTCACATCCCTAGTTCTGGCCTGACCTATGCTTGCTTCCATGTGTGCATCATGTTTAAATTCAGATGAAATTTGAATTGAGGAATTTTCAAAAAAGCCTCAGGAAACCTTTAAAAAATAACCAACATTTAAATCTTCTCAAATGAGTCCAAGAAAATGTTCCTGTTATTCCATAGAAATATTGGTAAGAGGTAAAATTCAAACCAATATTTTTGGAGTCACAGAGATAATTATTTTGGCCATTTGAATTAATCCAATAACTATTTGCTTTGGATTATATTTAATATATATTAAATATGACTCCAATAATTCTGGAAGTTTGTGAGTGGCTTTGTATATATTTTAGCAAGCCACATAAAAACCTACAGAATTTATAAAAAAAATGATTTAGTGTCTAAAACTAAATCAAAACAAACTGCAGAAAATAGAAAAGAGAGAAAGAGAGAGCAGAAGGACTACCTGGCGCTCACCTCTCAGCCCACCTGGCCCGGCACTGTGGCTGAGGCCTGGCCCAGCCCACCACCGCCGCTTCTCCCCCTGTCGTCTTCCTCCCCCTCGCCCCGAAGCTGCTCGGTGGCGCGCGCAGGCCATGCGCCCCGGCCACCTCCTCCCTCCCGGTGACGCCACGCGCCTCCCCGACCTCCTCTCACTTCTCCCTCGCTCTCTAGACCTCCCTCCCCCTCGCTCCTCTGCTTGCCCCCCCCCATGACCGAGAGCCGCCGCCGACGTCGCTCGCAACCACCGTGGCCACCGGCCACCCCTCGCCTTGTCGATAAGCCCAGAAGAACCGCCATCGTCTCCTGCATCGTCTACGCCAGCCCGTTCGACTGCGGGAGCCCTGCATCGCCGCCCACGCCGTCTCCCTCATCCCCGGTGCCCGGAGATCGCCGCCGTAAATTCGCCGTCGTAGAAGCTTCCCCGAGCTCGCCGACCCCTCCGTTCGATCCACTGTGAGCCCCTCTTCCTCTTCCCCCTTCTCTCAAGCTCGCGCTCATCCCCTAGCTTCTGTCTCCACCGCGGCCGAGAGCTTCTCGCCGCCAGCCATGGCGTGGCCGTGGCCACAGCCACCGCAGCTCGCTCCCGAGCCCACCATCGTGCTCAGCACGATCGCATGAACCCGTAGACACCCACAACGCCTCCTGCCGTGCTCCCTAACACCGACCCCGAGCTCGCCCGAGCTCCGGCCGCCGCCGAGGTCGACGCCGTGCTCAACTCCGGCCACCTCGCAGCCTCCCGCCCGTTCCTTTGGATGCGGAGGAGCAAGAGCTTCTCCCTAGTGCCCTCAGCGCGCCAAACCACCGCTCGTAGCACCAAACCCGCCACCACCCGAACTCCGGCCGCCGCTCACGAGCTCGCCGTCGTCGGTACCGGCCATCACCGGCACGGCCACCACCACCGTTCGATGCGCACGAGTCCCAGCTCGCCGTAGAACCCAACCGCACCCTAAACTGTGCCCTGTAGCGCGAACCCGATGTGTTTCCGCCGCTCCGTTGGTCGCCGCCGGTGATACTCCGGCGACTGCCGACGTGGCACGCTTAATTAGTGTTAATGATCCAACTAATTAACCCCTAGAGCCACTGACAGTGGGACCCACATAATTAGGTTACCGGCTAACCAAAATAGTTAGATTAATTAATAAAATGTGTGGACCCACGCGTCAGCATTGACCCGCTGACGTGGCCGTTGACCTGGTCCCACCCGTCAGCCACACAAACCAACACTGTGTCACTGAGCAGTGGACCCCCTGGTCAGGTTTGACCCGGACCAGCCCCTGTTGACCTGCTGACGTCATGATGATGTCACGCTGACGCAGTAATGTTTTCTGGATTTATTTTTATTCAGAAAATTCCAGAAAATTGTATAAACTTCAATAAATCATAGAAATTCAACCGTAACTCCAAATGAAATAAATTATATATGAAAAACTATCAGAAAAATTCAAGGAATCCATCTGTACTATTTTCATGCATGTTAGAACAACTTATAGCTGCTGTTTAGCACAAATCAATTAAATGGCATTTGAATTTCACATATGGAGTTTGGATTTGAACTTAGGGTTCAAACCAACTTCATTTAACTTTGTTGCTAGCTGCATTAGCTCAAACCACAGCATATTGCCATGTCACACTCATGCATCATATTGTTGCATTGCATTGATTGTGTTCTTTCTTTATTGCCGGTGTTTGTCCCCTCTCGATAGACGTGGTTCGACGATGTGATCGATGACACCGATGAAGAGCTATATTATCTTCAGAAGTGCCAGGCAAGCAAAACCCCCCTTGTTCATTCCGATAAAATCCCACTCTCTCGCTCCTGCTCTCTTTTACTGCATTAGGACAACAACGACATATTTGTTACTTGCTGCGGTAGCTGAACCCCTTTATCCTTTGCATGACCTGTCATTGCCACAATAAATAGATGAAACCCACTAGCATGAGTAGGAGTTGTTTGAGCCCTGATGTGCCTACTCATTCATGCTTGTTGTCATGCCTGCTACTGCTTAGAGTTGAGTCAGGTCTGATTCATCAGGGATGAATCAGAGGCGTGTGAACATGTCCTGCTGTGTGTGAGCTAAGTGTGTGAACACGATTTGGTAAAGGTAGCGGTGAGAGGCCATGTAGGAGTACATGGTGGGTTGTCTCATTGCAGCCGTCCTCAGGAACTGAGTTCTGTGTTTGTGATCCATGAACAGTTACTACCACACATTGGGTTCCGGTAACACGACCCCTCTCGACTTATTAATCAACATGATCTCTGTCCAGGAGTTGCAACTAGTTTCTGGTGTTTGTAGGTAGTGTTAGTAGTCTACCAAGTGGCACCCGGTACAGATGGGCTTGGGACAGACTAGGCACAGTGGCATGGTGTACCAAGCGTACATCCACCTGTCGAGGTGGGCTTGGGAACCCTGCACACATCATTTGGGGCCGTGAGCGACACCCCGGCCGGATCTCCTTGCGGATGGAACCCGAATAGGCGATAAACCTGGACTAGAGACTTGTTCGGTTAGTCAGGTCGTGGCCGACTCCCTCGCCCGGTTTCCGCTTGAAGGTTGCCGAGGTACATGACGTGTACAGGGCGGTAAGTGGCGAGAGCGTGTGTGAAGAAGTACACCCCTGCAGGGTTAACATCATCTATTCGAATAGCCGGATTCCTCGGATATGGAAACTTGGACCCCTTGTACAGTTCATAGACAAGTGAAAGTGGATACTCTAAAATACGCAAGATAAGCGTGAGTGCTATGGATGGCGTTCTCGTAGGGAGACGGGAGCGGGTCCATAGTGGTGTATTGATATGGTGAATATGTGGACTCGTGTGCGCCACCTCAAAAGAGTTACTTGCAGTCGTAGTTCAGGATAGCCACCGAGTTAAAGCTGGCTTGCTGCAGTTAAACTCCACCACCCCTTTGTTGATAATGATGCATATGTAGATAGATCTGATGTAAGTCTTGCTGGGTACATTTGTACTCACGTTTGCCTATTTTATGTTTTTGCAGAGAGACTTCAGTCTCACTAGTAGTTCCGCGTGGACTTCGACGTTTAGCTTGTTACCTCAGCTACGATCTTGTGCCCTCAATAGGATCTGGTAGATAGTCAGGCTTCTCAGCCTTTTTCATTTATAGATGTCTGTACTCAGACATCATAGCTTCCGCAAGTGCTTTGACTTGTATGCTCTGAGTGTTGGGTCATGAGACCCATGTTTGTAACATCTCGCTCCTCGGAGCCTAATGAATAAATACTTGAGTCGTAGAGTCATGTTGTGATGCCATGTTGTGTTTGCACATATCGAGCATATTGTGTGTATGTTATTGAAATTCTTGGTATGTGTGGGATCTGACTATCTAGTTGTTTATCCTTAGTAGCCTCTCTTACCGGGAAATGTCTCCTAGTGTTTCCACGGAGCCAGGGTAGCTTGCTACTGCTCCGGAACACTTAGGCTGGCCGGCATGTGTCCTTCTTCGTTCCTGTGTCTGTCCCTTCGGGGAAATGTCACGCGATGGATACCGGAGTCCTGCTAGCCCGCTACAGCCCGGTTCACCGGAGTCCTGCTAGCCCAGTGCTACAGCCTGGATTCACTCGCTGATGACCGACACGCTCGATGCTGGGTCATGGATGCCTGTCCCAGTAAGTCTGTGACACTTTGGGTTTACGACTAGCCATGTCAGCCCGGGCTCCTTATCATATGGATGCTAGCAACACTATCATATACGTGTGCCAAAAGGCGCAAACGGTCCCATGCAAAGGTAAGGCGACACCCGCGGGAATACCGTGCGTGAGGCCGCAAAGTGATATGAGGTGTTACATGCTAGATCGATGTGGCATTGAGTCGGGGTCCTGACAGCGTTTGGTATCAGAGCTTGACTGCCTGTAGGATTACCAAGCCAAACTGGTCGAAGTTGAGTCTAGAAATTCTTTAGTTATACAAGGGAATTGATTGTGGGATGGAACGTAAGGCTCTTTTTACTCCTTATACTTTATGCCCTTCTGATCTAAGTCATCTTATCTTTCCTACGGGGTTAAGGAACTAGGCTTTTTCCTCTTTCTATCAGGATCACGTGTTACTAATCCGTAGACTTATAAGACTGTTGGATTTAAGCCTCTGTTCAGTTCCTACTAATTCTGTATGTTAACTGATGATCTTGAACCCTTGATATTGTGCTTCTGAGTGGTTATGCCACCATTTTTGTGAATGTCTCAAATCTTTTTGAGCATTTACAGCCGTTATGCTGTCCGAGTCATCCCAGGTCTCCAAAGAGTCTGATGCATTTGCAAAATCCTTTCCCGCTGGTTTCGATGTTCCTTCATGCCAGCTCAATCACACTAATCGGTGAGTTGAGGTACTCTGTTGCCTTGACATATATGTTGGAGATATTATTATGACCCTAGGTGTCTTAGGGGATCATCTAGTAATCTAGCCATGATTGTGTCCCAGTGTGATGATTCTGGCCGTCATTTTTGAAAGCATCCCGTGATGTTATTAGTTAGTAGGCATTCTATTTCTGGGTTTTGAACCCGAGATTCACTCTACTTACTTCATGTTGATAGTGTTTGCTAGTTCCTTTAGGATATTAGTAACTTTGCGACAGTCCTCGAGGTCCGTGGTATTTCCTTCTTCCAAATACTATGAACCGCTTATGGCAGATGTTTATTGGATCAATAGATCACAATTAGAGTACTCTTGAGGAGTTCTCCATTCATAATTGTGACCCTGCCAATTCAACCTTTCTGCATGGGTTATCCAGAAGAAATATGTTGAAATCATTCGACATGCTAATCCATGCCTCCACAACTCGAAAAGTTATATGTTCCCTTGAGTTGCTCTCTTTAGTCGTATCCCGACCATCCTCTATCAGTTGATACCCAAGAGTATATGTGCATTTGTGTTCATCGATGCCTTATTACTCTTGTGGTCTGTCAAGCCATTCTATTCCGGAATGACTAGGAGAAACAAACTCTAGTGCCTTGTCCATTTCCAGGATTGGGTCAAAGTAGTTGTATTCCGCAGATCAAAATGCCAATCCAGCTTTTGTTCTGTTCTACCTTGAAGTGCTACCCTCTTTATGTCAGGATTGTCATGAGAATTGCACCACCTCTTATGAATTCTTGACGCAGTAATACTTCTTGCCATCGTTGTTCATTCCTCGGTTTCCGTGTTATTGTAAGCGGAATGCCGACAAGTGAATCGTGGTGTGTGAAATCAATACTCCCAGCAACCTCGTTGCTTGGTAGTTAAAGGATAATAATTTCATTCTTAGCGTGTTGGTTTTGAATCATCCTTCTAAGACTGATCGTGCTACCTAGTCCTTATTTCCCGGTGCACTCTTCGATTGATGAGTTAGGATTTTGTTAAGTCCTTGCTCATTTGATCATATCGTCTTGCCCTGAAAAGCAAGGTTGTTCTTGAGCTTAGTAACATATCGGTGGTTCGTGATTTTCCGAATATCTTCTCGGAAGTATCACCAGGTCGTCACCTGACTGTTATGTTGAGCTCGTGATCAAGTTGGTTTCTTGTAAACCACCCCTTCTCCAAGAATTCATGTTGGATACCCCTGAGCTAGTTGGTTAAGCTAAATGACAACTTGGAGAGTTGGAAGATAAAAGCTTACCTAACTTAGTTCATTTCAAAGGGATATCCTGGTATTGGTGTGTTTTCAAGAAAGATGATATCTTCATTGGTTGGTCCCTGTGATCAGTTGCTGGACCTATTGTCTTATCAATCCTTTGATTTGAGTGTGGGCTATCGTCAAATCAAGTCAGAACCAACGATGCTCGTAATGTTGTCCTACTCGTGGTTTTCCTCGAGCATACACCATTATATTCTTTGGTCTGACCAATGCTATCACCGTGTTCACTTAACTATGGAAATGCTCTTATAAGGAAACCTGGATGAATTGTTGTTGAGTCCATTGACAACATCCTTATCTCCTCCATGATTTTGTTGAACATTGAGCTAGTGTTGGGAACTTGTATAAGCATTTTCTTCATGCCCCGTTCATGAAGTATATGTTGGATGAAAGAAGTGACTTCCTTTGATTCACGTGCATTTGATGTAAGTTGCCGCCGTGAATTCGAGAAAGTTTGTTTTTGCTTCTCTGGAATCATCCCAAGTTGGTCATGCATATGTGCGAAGTATTCTATGGTTTGGTAGGTTGGCCGCCTCCATTCTATATGTGTTCTTAGCACACCAAGCCACTGATTGACTTGTTCTAGGTAAAGAAGTCTAATTTAAGTGCACAAGACTTCGATATCCTCGATGATGGTTCCCCCCTGAACTCGGTAGTGTTTTATTATAAGACTACCATGTGGTCATGCTTGTCTGGGACAACATGTTCACATGTGTGTAGCAGAACCAGCTCATGTTTTGGAGCTTGCTATCATAGTTCATTTCCGAGAATCTCGCAACGTCATCTCGTCGAATTGTGTTGCAAACTTTCATTTTCCTCCTAGACTCGATGAGTCTGGAATATCCTGACACCAACCAGATCTGAATCTCAGGCAGATATGATGGTTGGAACATTTCCCAAGAACTATAATATTGGTCCCTCGATAACCGGTAAAGTGGATGTCGTGGCCAACACACCTAGCCGGAAGACCTATTATTGTAGTATCTTGTTTGAGGAAGTTGGCCACCTTCCCATAAGGATTTCGTAGGGTTTTACTCCAATAAGTTACTCCTTATGGATTCTTGAGCTTCCGAAGTCCGACCTTTTACTTGATGTTCTAGTTATCAAACCATATCTATGAATGGGATACACTAGCACATCAAGGAGAACATTAGAAGCAGAGTGCTAAATGTCTCTCGGTCGATCATCCAGATTTTGCTTCCTTGGCCTCGCTAAGGTGAAATCTGAGAAAGTGTTATCTTCCTTTGCATCTGCATCATCCATCATTAGCCATCATGGTAGTATGTTGTGTTGTCAGCACCCTTGACACGGATGTTGATAAAACCTTGATGATTGTGGAAATGCTCAAGTTCTTGAGAGCACGCATAAGCGCTAGGTGTTATCATCAGCACTAACTGGGTTTGCTCTCAGTTTCCTCGGCAATGCTATGACCTTTTCAAAACAGTGAATTCACTCTCTGTTGTTGGGTTCTTCCCTAATTACCAGAATCATTCCCAGCATTTGCATTTTGTTCCCAGCTTTCACCGCCAATGTGCCATTCTACCATGGGTCCCTTCCATTTCCGGTGGTAAGAAAATACATCCATTATGTTGTCTTCAACAAGGTAATCCACATCATCCAAGTTCGGGTATGCCATTCTACCGAACCCCTCTAAATGATCGATTAGGATCTGCCTTAAGCTGGAATAAAGAGTTTCAATGATCTTGAATCAAAGGTAATTCTTTTTGCCACTTAAGGGGATATATCTACGAGTCACCATCCCTAAGGTGCCTTGTTGTGGTATCATGACAACTCAACTCCTCGCTACGTTAACAATCGTTTACCACCTTCTTAAGTGTGAAATTGTTGTCTACCTAGTGAACCTTCGTCATCCGTTTCTCTCCACCCATCTTGATGTGTATCTCGTGTCTCAACCCGAGAGATGGTTCTATGTCTCATTCCGTGAGTTGTTCGACCTTTGAGAAGATCGATCCTTCCAGAATCTCTCTTTTCCTCTCGTTCTCAAGTTAGCTAGAGTTCTCAGAGCAAGACGTCGAGACAAAGATGGTGATCGAATCAACGCTCTTATGAAGTGCACCCTAGATCGTGAAGATTATACTAGTTTGCGTTTCCCCTTCATCTTACCCTACGCTTGAATCTCGAGACGAGATTCTTGTTTAGTGGGGGTGAGTTGTCACATCCCTTGTTCTGGCCCGACCTATGCTTGCTTCCATGTGTGCATCATGTTTAAATTCAGATGAAATTTGAATTGAGGAATTTTCAAAAAAGCCTCAGGAAACCTTTAAAAAATAACCAACATTTAAATCTTCTCAAATGAGTCCAAGAAAATGTTCCTGTTATTCCATAGAAATATTGGTAAGAGGTAAAATTCAAACCAATATTTTTGGAGTCACAGAGATAATTATTTTGGCCATTTGAATTAATCCAATAACTATTTGCTTTGGATTATATTTAATATATATTAAATATGACTCCAATAATTCTGGAAGTTTGTGAGTGGCTTTGTATATATTTTAGCAAGCCACATAAAAACCTACAGAATTTATAAAAAAATGATTTAGTGTCTAAAACTAAATCAAAACAAACTGCAGAAAATAGAAAAGAGAGAAAGAGAGAGCAGAAAGACTACCTGGCGCTCACCTCTCAGCCCACCTGGCCCGGCACTGTGGCTGAGGCCTGGCCCAGCCCACCACCGCCGCTTCTCCCCCTGTCGTCTTCCTCCCCCTCGCCCCGAAGCTGCTCGGTGGCGCGCGCAGGCCACGCGCCCCGGCCACCTCCTCCCTCCCAGCCTGCCTGGCTCCTCCTCGACGCCCCAGTGACGCCACGCGCCTCCCCGACCCCCTCTCACTTATCCCTCGCTCTCTGGACCTCCCTCCCCCTCGCTCCTCTGCTGACCCCCCCATGACCGAGAGCCGCCGCCGACGTCGCTCGCAACCACCGTGGCCACCGGCCACCCCTCGCCCTGTCGATAAGCCCAGAAGAACCGCCATCGTCTCCTGCATCGTCTACGCCATTGTCTCCTGCATCGTCCCACGCCGTCTCCCTCATCCCCGGTGCCCGGAGATCGCCGCCGTAAATTCGCCGTCGCAGAAGCTTCCCCGAGCTCGCCGACCCCTCCGTTCGATCCACTGTGAGCCCCTCTTCCTCTTCCCCCTTCTCTCAAGCTCGCGCTCATCCCCTAGCTTCTGTCTCCACCGCGGCCGAGAGCTTCTCGCCGCCGGCCATGGCGTGGCCGTGGCCACAGCCACCGCAGCTCGCTCCCGAGCCCACCATCGTGCTCAGCACGATCGCATGAACCCGTAGACACCCACAACGCCTCCTGCCGTGCTCCCTAACACCGACCCCGAGCTCGCCCGAGCTCTGGCCGCCGCCGAGGTCGACGCCGTGCTCAACTCCGGCCACCTCGCGGCCTCCCGCCTGTTCCTTTGGATGCGGAGGAGCAAGAGCTTCTCCCTAGTGCCCTCAGCGCGCCAAACCACCGCTCGTAGCGCCAAACCCGCCACCACCCGAACTCCGGCCGCCGCTCACGAGCTCGCCGTCGTCGGTACCGGCCATCACCGGCACGGCCACCACCACCGTTCGATGCGCACGAGTCCCAGCTCGCCGTAGAACCCAACCGCACCCTAAACTGTGCCCTGTAGCGCGAATCCGATGCGTTTCCGCCGCTCCGTTGGTCGCCGCCGGCGATACTCCGGCGACTGCCGACGTGGCACGCTTAATTAGTGTTAATGATCCAACTAATTAACCCCTAGAGCCACTGACAGTGGGACCCACATAATTAGGTTACCGGCTAACCAAAATAGTTAGATTAATTAATAAAATGTGTGGACCCACGCGTCAGCATTGACCCGCTGACGTGGCCGTTGACCTGGTCCCACCCGTCAGCCACACAAACCAACACTGTGTCATTGACCAGTGGACCCCCCTGGTCAGGTTTGACCCGGACCAGCCCCTGTTGACCTGCTGACGTCATGATGATGTCAGGCTGACGCAGTAATGTTTTCTGGATTTTTTTTTATTCAGAAAATTCCAGAAAATTGTATAAACTTCAATAAATCATAGAAATTCAACCGTAACTCCAAATGAAATAAATTATATATGAAAAATTATCAGAAAAATTCAAGGAATCCATCTGTACTATTTTCATGCATGTTAGAACAACTTATAGCTGCTGTTTAGCACAAATCAATTAAAAGGCATTTGAATTTCACATATGGAGTTTGGATTTGAACTTAGGGTTCAAACCAACTTCATTTAACTTTGTTGCTAGCTGCATTAGCTCAAACCACAACATATTGCCATGTCACACTCATGCATCATATTGTTGCATTGCATTGGTTGTGTTCTTTCTCTGTTGCCGGTGTTTGTCCCCTCTCGATAGACGTGGTTCGACGATGTGATTGATGACACCGATGAAGAGCTATATTATCTTCAGAAGTGCCAGGCAAGCAAAACCCCCCTTGTTCATTCCGATAAAATCCCACTCTCTCGCTCCTGCTCTCTTTTACTGCATTAGGACAACAACGACATATTTGTTACTTGCTACGGTAGCTGAACCCCTTTATCCTTTGCATGAGCTGTCATTGCCACAGTAAATAGATGAAACCCACTAGCATGAGTAGGAGTTGTTTGAGCCCTGATGTGCCTACTCATTCATGCTTGTTGTCATGCCTGCTACTGCTTAGAGTTGAGTCAGGTCTAATTCATCGGGGATGAATCAGAGGCGTGTGAACATGTCCTGCTGTGTGTGAGCTAAGTGTGTGAACACGATTTGGTAAAGGTAGCGGTGAGAGGCCATGTAGGAGTACATGGGGGGTTGTCTCATTGCAGCCGTCCTCAGGAACTGAGTTCTGTGTTTGTGATCCATGAACAGTTACTACCACACATTGGGTTCCGGTAAGTCGACCCCTCTCGACTTATTAATCAACATGATCTCTGTCCAGGAGTTGCAACTAGTTTCTGGTGTTTGTAGGTAGTGTTAGTAGTCTACCAAGTGGCACCCGGTACACGTGGGCTTGGGACAGACTAGGCACAGTGGCACGGTGTACCAAGCGTACATCCACCCGTCGAGGTGGGCTTGGGAACCCTGCACACATCGTTTGGGGCCGTGAGCGACACCCCGGCCGGATCTCCTTGCGGATGGAACCCGAATAGGCGATAAACCTGGACTAGAGACTTGTTCGGTTAGTCAGGTCATGGCCGACTCCCTCGCCCGGTTTCCGCTTGAAGGTTGCCGAGGTACATGACGTGTACCGGGCGGTAAGTGGCGAGAGCGTGTGTGAAGAAGTACACCCCTGCAGGGTTAACATCATCTATTCGAATAGCCGGATTCCTCGGATATGGAAACTTGGACCCCTTGTACAGTTCATAGACAAGTGAAAGTGGATACTCTAAAATACGCAAGATAAGCGTGAGTGCTATGGATGTCGTTCTCGTAGGGAGACGGGAGCGGGTCCATAGTGGTGTATTGATATGGTGAATATGTGGACTCGTGTGCGCCACCTCAAAAGAGTTACTTGCAGTCGCAGTTCAGGATAGCCACCGAGTTAAAGCTGGCTTGCTGCAGTTAAACTCCACCACCCCTTTGTTGATAATGATGCATATGTAGATAGATCTGATGTAAGTCTTGCTGGGTACATTTGTACTCACGTTTGCCTATTTTATGTTTTTGCAGAGAGACTTCAGTCTCACTAGTAGTTCCGCGTGGACTTCGACGTTTAGCTTGTTACCTCAGGTACGATCTTGTGCCCTCGGCAGGATCTGGTAGATAGTCAGGCTTCTCAGCCTTTTTCATTTATAGATGTCTGTACTCAGACATCATAGCTTCCGCATGTGCTTTGACTTGTATGCTCTGAGTGTTGGGTCATGAGACCCATGTTTGTAACATCTCGCTCCTCGGAGCCTAATGAATAAATACTTGAGTCGTAGAGTCATGTTGTGATGCCATGTTGTGTTTGCACATATCGAGCATATTGTGTGTATGTTATTGAAATGCTTGGTATGTGTGGGATCTGACTATCTAGTTGTTTATCCTTAGTAGCCCCTCTTACCGGGAAATGTCTCCTAGTGTTTCCACCGAGCCAGGGTAGCTTGCTACTGCTCCGGAACACTTAGGCTGTCCGGCATGTGTCCTTCTTCGTTCCTGTGTCTGTCCCTTCGGGGAAATGTCACGCGATGGATACCGGAGTCCTGTTAGCCCGCTACAGCCCGGTTCACCGGAGTCCTGCTAGCCCAGTGCTACAGCCTGGATTCACTCGCTGATGACCGACACGCTCGATGCTGGGTCATGGATGCCTGTCCCTGTAAGTCTGTGCCACTTTGGGTTTACGACTAGCCATGTCAGCCTAGGCTCCTTATCATATGGATGCTAGCGACACTATCATATACGTGTGCCAAAAGGCGCAAACGGTCCCGGGCAAAGGTAAGGCGACACCCGCGGGAATACCGTGTGTGAGGCCGCAAAGTGATATGAGGTGTTACATGCTAGATCGATGTGGCATTGAGTCGGGGTCCTGACACTATCTCTGATGATGATGACCCCAAAACCAAAGTTTACCGTCTTGATGATATGCATAACCTCTGTATTGAACACTTCTTCATCCGAGGTCATCTTGATAAACCTTCGGGCACATGTTCAGTTTCACTCGGATTCGAGCTCATCCACTCGGATATTAGAGACTTTCACTCGGACCATCCGACTGGATTTTTCACTCGGAAAGCAATCTTTCACTCGGATGACTATATTTTTATTCGGATAATAATAAGTTCATCCGGTCAGGAAACTTCCACTCGACCGGTAAATTTTCACTCAGATGATACGCTTTTTACCGATCAGTATGTTTTTACTCGAAAGTTAAGCTTTCACTCGACCGGTAAGTTTTCACTTGGACGGCAAGCTTTTCACTCGACCGAAAACATAGGCTGATCTTGATTTGTCTCCTCAGGTCCCATACGACCTCGAATTGAGACAAATTATATATGAAAATCGATCGGCTCGACGAGACGAAACTTTCTCGTGTTGAAGTTTTTCCGATTCATGGACTTCTTAAGGGCCTAATTGCTCGCGCGACCCATCGGACAGGGCGTCTAGTACTTCACGCCATATTTCCATTCAGCTTCGGTCTGCAGTGTATCGCCTCTAACTTTTGCATATAAACTCGGATTGAGACGGTTTATATACCAAAATCGATTGCCTCGATGAGACAAAGACAATTCCTTTAGAGTACTCCTTCATCCGAGGTCGTCTTGAAGGCATGATTGGCCGAAAACCACTCGGAATATAATTTCGGCCCCTAAGATGGAGTCGGACGATGATAACCTAAACATTAAAGTTGTTCCACTCGGTGATGTGAAACATTTCATGCTGAAAACCCTTTCACTCTGTATCTTGCCAAAATCAGGCGTCAGCACAGTGCTCGCCTATGTTTTTGGAAACCTTACCGAGTGGAGAGCAAACCTCCCACTCGGGGGCTTAGCTGCAGTCCAAGTACTCGCCTAAGTTTAAACAAAATCCTGCCGAGCGGTAAGCCAGCCTTCCACTCGGAGGCTTAGCTATAGCCCAGTGCTCGCCTAAGTTTTTGGAAACCCTACCGAGTGGAGAGCAAACCTCCCACTCGGGGGCTTAGCTGCAGTCCAAGTACTCGCCTAAGTTTCTAAAATCCTACCGAGTGGAGAGCAAACCTCCCACTCGGGGGCTTAGCTGCAGCCCAATGCTCGCCTAAGTTCCTAAAAAATCCTACCGAGTGGAGAGCAAACCTCCCACTCGGGAGCTTAGCTGCAGCCCAGTGCTCGCCTAAGTTTCTAAAATCCTACCGAGTGGAGAGCAAACCTCCCACTCGGGGGCTTAGCTGCAGCCCAGCACTCGCCTAAGTTTCTAAAATCCTACAGAGTGGAGATCAAACCTCCCACTCGGGGGCTTAGCTGCAGCCCAGTGTTCGCCTAAGTTCCTAAAAAATCCTACCGAGTGGAGAGCAAACCTCCCACTTGGGGGCTTAGCTGCAGCCCAGTGCTCGCCTAAGTTTCTAAAATCCTACCGAGTGGAGAGCAAACCTCCCACTCGGGGGCTTAGCTGCAGCCCAGTGCTCGCCTAAGTTTCGAAAATCCTGTCGAGTGGAGAACAAATCTCCCACTCGGAGGCTTAGCTGCAGCCCAGCACTCGGCTAAACATGACGAGTACAAGTCGATTGCAATTTGTGCTTCGTCCCTACCTGCAAAAGAGCATCACAGACACTAGTATATATTCCAACCCAAAAAAGATGGTTGTTTGAAAGCAGAAGCAAACATATTTCAACGGCAAACCAAGTTCGGATAACGTCCTACGGATCCAAAAGTGCTCAGGCACCGAGCCTGTTAATGTTTATCGATTACAAAAATCACTCGGCATTCCGAGGCAAATTCAAAGCATCAAGCATAGAAGTTTTTTACCCCTCCTGCATAGGGCTGGAAGGCGCAACAAACTCGTCCAGATCGATCCCGTTTGCGATCCGAGTGGCAGCAGCAATGAAGGTCTGCATGAAAGAACGAAAGTCATGCTTCCTGGTATTGGCCACCTTGAGAGACACCAGCTTGTCTTCTCTCGCTTCCTTGCAGTGGACGCGGACTAAGGACAGAGCAACGTCGGCACCACACCTGGCAGAAGACTTCTTCCATTCTTGCACTCGACTTGGAACTTCGTTCAATCGAGCCATCAGAGACTCGAGGTCGTTCTGAAGTGTTTCTTCTGGCCAGAGTGATGTATCGATGCGCGACGTTGCAGCCTTCAGTCTTGCAAGGTAGTCGACCATTGCAGCAACACGAGACTCTGGGCGGAGCACGTTCATAGCGGCTTCATCTTTCACTGGAGAGTTGATGGGGTCCAAGCCAGTCTCCACTCGACTAGTCTCTTCTTCAAAGTTTTGTCAGAATTCTGTGGACACGATTCAAGGATAAGCTAATGTTCCTATAGTGGATGAGTAATTACCAGTCGGATATAAGGGGTTACCTTCGAGCATGAGGAATAGCTTCTTGGCGAGTCCTCCCAGATAAACCTCCAAGTCATTCTTCTTTCCCGCCAATTCGCCAGCTTTGTCACTCAGGACCATCTTGTCATTCTTCAGTCGAGTGACCTCCTGGTTGGCCATGTCGAGAGCAGCTTTCAGATTAGTGTTTTCCTCTTCAAGTTTGTTGACCAAAGCCAACTTCTCTTCTGCAACTTTGATCTTGTCCGAAGCCGCTTTTTGCGCCTCGGCGAGGTCAAGGTCCTTCTTCTTCAGAGCATCCCTCAGCTTATCTGCAAAATCACAATAAGATAAGACTCGGAGAAAGGCAAGAAGCAAAGACAGTCGTCAAGATTCTCACCAAACATACCTTTTGCCTCCTCCTTCGCCTTCGTGAAGTTCTCCTGGACAAGCTTCAGATCAAGTTCAAGATCCATGCCAGTCACGCCATCGCGAATGAGTTGGACTACCCGCTCCATCAGCATTTTAACCTGAGCCTTCTCCTCCGGAATCACTTTCAGAGAAGATGGCTTGTTCACTCGACTCATGGTGAAGGGAGGGAGCCCAGTCGACTGTCCTGGTGTCGACTGGTCTTGGCAGTAGAACCAGGTCGACTGCCACCCTCCAACTGACTCGGGAAGGGTCATAGCTGGAAAGGCACTCTTACTCCTCATCTGGATTACTTGGGTTCTCTCGTCATTCGGATTGGCCTTTTTGACCGTCTGAGAGCGGCAAGTGAATATGTGTTTGAAAAGGCCCCAATGCGGCCGACAACCCAAGAAGTTTTCGCACAGAGACACGAAAGCGGCGAGATAGGCAATAGAATTGGGTGTGAAGTGATGGAGCTGAGCCCCGAAGAAGTTCAGAAACCCCCGAAAGAAGAGATGTGGTGGTAAAGAGAACCCACGATCGACATGAGTCGCTAGGAAGACACACTCACCCTCCTGAGGCTGCGGCTGCCACTCCGTCCCCGGAAGCCTCGCTGCTCCGTGCTCGATCAGCCCCTCATTGGCCAGGTCATCGAGATCCTTCTGGGTGATGGTCGAACGGATCCAATCCCCTTGGATCCAACCTTGTGGCAGGCGGGACCGCGATGAGGATCCACCCCGACTGATCGCTCTCCCCTTCGCGTGCGCCGTTGCCTTCTTCGCCCGCTCCAAAGCCGCCGTCTTCTCCTTAACCATTATCGCTGACGAGGCTGGAACGGAGCAGCGGCGCTGAGCAGTTGGCGAGCGCAGCGGATGAATCTGGAGACGAGGAAGGGGAAAATGAGGAGGCACTGTTCAAAAACCTCTGCCCGGTTCCTTATATGGAGTCACTTCCGAGTGGCTGATAGGTAGGCCCAGGCAATCCTGCAAATCCCGAAACAGTCGCTCGAACGATACGTGGCGAAAAAGGCGGCATGTGAATTGAGGCGTCTCTGCCTTATCCCATCCGAGTATCGCGGACTTCCCCGCTTCGCGCGCTTCCCAAAATTTGGATCTCATTAAATCCGCTGACCGCAGGCCAACTTGTCAGACGGAAGATTTCTTGCAATCCGTCGCTCGTAAATTTCCAGGTTCATGAAGAGTTACTCGACAGATATAAAGAATGGATCAAGGCGACTGAAAGAAAGTTGACATCCTCACTTGAAAGTCATTGATCCAGAGCAAAACACCTTTACAACACCAGAAGGCAGGTCGGAAAGATTGCCAACTCCTTCCTCACTCAAACCTCGATCCATTCGGGGGTTAATGATGAAGTCATGTACCTAGGGTAGGGTCATGGACCTGTCCAAGGTACCCTCCCCGAGGACATCTTTTAGAAGAAGCCGTCTTCCAGTCGACCAAGAGGGACTCCACTCGACGGACTAGAAGACACTCGACGAACCTGAAGACACTCTACCATGAAGATTTACTCGACACCAGGAGTTCAAGATCTACTCCGTATCCAAACGGTCTGTACTTAAGTAGTCTTTATGGTCATGATGACACTTTATGTAAGGCGTTACCAGTAACGCCAGACCTTAATGTACTTTAACCCTCCGCTATGTGGGCTGGCTGGGGTCTTGGCATCCTCTATATAAGCCACCCCCTCCACTAGCAGAAGGGTTCACACCCCTGTAACTCTCACACATATAATCCAGTCGACCGCCTCCGGGCTCCGAGACGTAGGGCTGTTACTTCTTCCGAGAAGGGCCTGAACTCGTAAAACACTTGTGTGCACAACTACTCCATAGCTAGGATCTTGCCTCTCCTTAGTACCCCCCTACAGTACTGTCAGACTTAGAACCACGACAAGCAGCACATCAGTACAGACCAAGGAACTCGGGGGGCAGCAGAATTAGGTCAGTGGCACTAGGAACTAAACCGAAGTTTCGATGGTGCCCGACAGGGCTCACACATACTCAGAAAAGAAGGGTGCAGTGGCTGCGGGCATTGGAAATTAGAGAGGAACTAGCTGGGAAGAAGCGCGACGAGTGGTTCAATAAAGATAAACCAATGGTGCCCTCGAATATGACTTGGAAAGAGAAGCACATCACAAGGAAGGAAGGCAATAGTGCTGATGACATGGTTATGGACGGAAACTCTGAGGATAAACAGGATATGCCTGCGGATATGGACATTAATATGGTATTTGAGCCGCCCGCTGAATTTCGCGCGCCTAAGGCTGAAGAGGCTGAAGTTGCAGAACTTGTTCTTGGCCCAAAAAGTGTTACATGTGAGAAACCAGAGAAGCATGGACAACACCTAAAGCCTTTGTTTATCAAGGGTCACATTTATGGTAAACCTATTGGTTGCATGCTTTTTGATGGCGGTGCCGGTGTTAATATCATGCCTTTTTCGGGTTTTTCTAAGTTGGGCCGAAAAGAGGAAGAACTGATGAAAACCAATATGGGACTTAGTGGGTTCTCAGGCCACTTGTCTGAAGCTAAGGGTGTTATTTCTATGGAGCTCACGGTTGGTAGCAAAACATTGCTGACTGCTTTCTTTGTAGTTGATGTCAAAGGCCGATATAATATACTTTTGGGGCGCGATTGGATCCATGCAAATTGTTGCATCCCTTCTACTCTGCATCAATGTTTGATTCAGTGGGTTGATGATGATGTTGAAGTGGTTGAGGCGGATAATTCGGCCTATATTGCTTTGGCTGAGGCTCCGATTGATTGGCAACACGGTGAGATGCGATGCTTGACGGGTAGAGATTTATCAGATTATGATTACTAGTCGTCAACCCGTGCAAATGCACGGGCTAGTGCATATAATTCTTTACAGAAATTAATGCGTCAAGCGATACACCTCAAAAGGCTAATGTAAGTCAAATTAAATATTGTTGAGGCCCAACATTCAAATACCAATTATGAAAACAAATTGCTCTGCCACATAATTTTTGGCTTGTTTGGAATTGACTACGAAATATTACGTATAGTACAGAAAATTTAGTTAGCTCAATAATTTAGTAGTATATTTACCGATGTGACTATTTAATAGAGATGAGAAGGTATTTCTTTTAATGCCCAGACCTTATCAGAATCTTATTGGAACAACCCTTCCACATGGGAGCAAACAAAATGATGGCATGATGAGATGATTTAACTAACCGATGGTATTTAGTTTGACTCATGAATTGCCACATGCCCTTTTGAGGTTACTATGGTACCAAATATGCAACCCCATGCGACACAATTAAATTTGGCTTATGAATCACAATGCTGACCTTTTAGAGTTTACTGCGAGTTCTTAGTTCCATCCTAGTGTAAAGCATATTATTCATATAATCTGTTAATGGCTTCTTCTACTCTCTCAATTCCAATCACGCCTCTAGTCAATCATGTCCTGCTGTCATTTCCCATATTGAAAGGTAAAAAAATCAAAGACCGTATCCTTTGTTGTATGAGGGATATTATTTGGGCATCACATCTTTGTAATGTGATGCATACACACATACCACACTGTATGCACCTATCAAATTTGGCATATTAAAAGAAGGGTCATATCATCAAAATTCACAATGTTTTAATGGCATCACGTGTAGAAGCTTTATCACTCTGTATCATGTTATAGTCACGGTCGTACCTAAAGGTGGTCACGTCATCTCCCTTTTTCTTGTAGCATTGCCAAAAGTTTCTTAGCCCTTTATCCTTACCGAGGTCTGCACAATGCATATTTACCTGGTGTGTTCAGCGAGCCTGCTAAAATTGGATAAGAGTTTGCGGTAGTCAAATGGTGCTGCTGTAGGCGTGGTGGTTAATAAGGGCTCGTGGAAGCAGGCGGACTCGTTGGCGCGTTTCTCCATCTGCCAAGTGGGGATATCCAGGTACGTGAATTTTGCTCTAGCTTAGAAATTAGAATCCACCGGCAAGAAAATATGGAAAACTGACTGGATTGTAGTTAACTGAGAGAACTATATATAGATCAGATACATATCGAATTATTATCATCACTATAGGCAAAGAAAGTGAATCGCCTATTTTGATGGCCAAAGAAGCATCTCACGTTCAGGCCATGGTTGTCATTGTAATTACAGTAGGCGTATTGACCCCCACCTTGTTGACAAAATTTTTCGGGAACCTCAATGAACGCGCTGCTTTCATACAATCTTCTAATGTAAGTGACACATGTGCATGGCTTTTCGCTCGATCTTAAGTTCATATTGGAACAACAGATTAGCTAGCATGCAACCATGTGACCACGGCCATGCAGTCTGCACAGGTAGATCCAACATATAATATGCAGCAAAATTGAAGTTCGATTAAGCAGATCAAGTTTGTACTGATTCCAAAAGATTCATGTGTATGGATGAACATGCAACCAAGGTAATGTACCTGTTTTATAATGATCGGAAGTAACAGTACAGAAGACATATATAAAGATTGGTTCATTAATTATGTTATTAATGATGGACACAGACATGCATCAACCTTTGTTGTAGTCACCAACCCATGAACATGCATGGGTTAGAGGTCCAATTTTTATCAGTCCGGAGAAAGAAATGCATCCAAATAATATTTTGACAACATATCCTGAATTTTGTTCTAAATAAATTTGAGACTTGAATCTACATGATATTGAGACAATATGTAACCACTACATACAAAGGGGACATGTTTCTACCTGCCATTTAGTGAAACTTGTACATTTGTAAACAGGGGTTTATTTGATAAAATTTGCTGCTACATGTCCAGATAGGAGCAGACCATTTTTCTACACGTTTAGATATGCTAAAACCACAGCCTTTTATAATCTGAACAATTAAGGGTGCAGATTTTTGTATCGCATCCCCACTATCTATTATTAGATCATGCTTTGAGATTAATAATATTTTTTGTTTCTACACCATACAACATTGTAATCTGGCACCCAAGTGAACAAATTCATGTTTAACTTGTACACACACGTGATTATTGATTATCTCACCAGAACTACACACACGTGAAGCCGTATCTGATTGCTTCAAAAATAATTATTTGATTGAGTCATAGCCATTGCCACGTGGCTTAGTTCATAACTAAATGAGACAGTTTTTGATCATAAACATGGACGAATTCCTTCACAGTATGGTGGCATTGGCACTCACATTGACCCGGCAAACCACTCTTATCATGCCATGCCGCACGACACATCAGGGTCGCTCTATCTGGACTCCGTCTTACCACTACAACAGCTATGTAGTGGATTGGGCTGTGATGGCACACCGTGGCCACAAACATGTCGTTGACCGCTTTGATATATAGTACACCAACAGAAACAAAAGTGATGCATGCTATACATTACCGGTTTCATTCAAAAATAGCTACAGGTACTGAACAGTTCATCTATTGGGGGTGAGTACCTCTGGTGATTGGCAATCATATCAATAGACATAGACGATGTCGCTGGACTATGATCTCCTCGGTGGTGCCATGCATCTTTGTATTCACCGGGAAAATCAGGAAAAGACCATCAGATTTGACGACAGTAGTTATAAAGACATTATAAAGAGAGAAGGAACATGATTGGAGTTGTCTGGTAGAGGTTGCGAGCTGCAACTCACATGGCACCAACACACATGCTCGTTACGTGCACATAGCCAAGCTGACTTCCCAAGCAGGTTGATTGATTCCGGATAGATGTGTTACAGTATACGTATGTACGCAAAACTGTTCAGGACAGAGATGGATTTCTTCCAGCAGCTATCACATGCACTGATGTACATGATACATAATTGATGGCATCAGGTTCTTGATCACACTGGCCTTGAGCTTCATCCTTTGAACGGCGATGAATCCCCCGATACGATTATGCGCAGAGCTCGACTTGAATATACACGCACACAACTTCCTGATTGAGCATGCACTTGATTAAGCTTTAAGGCTTGAAATACAACCCAATAGGTCCCATTGGAGGCTGTAAGAGAGAAGAGGTGGAAGAGGATACGCAGCCCACGGCGGTAGCGGCTGCGTACATGAGGAAGATAGAGGTTGGGGAGAGATCGCTTTTTCTTTAACCTTCAATTGTATACTGCAGATAAAGGAATTTGGGCCTTCTCGGCATGTCTTGGCCCAGGATTTTACAACTTGATCTACACCAATACAGAGTGCTCTCGATCAGAGAAATACGCAGCAGCCACGAGATGGGAAACAACCATGCGGGCGAGGGGGCACAGGAGGGAGATACACACGATCATCTTTTAGACGTCGCTGCGTATGAGGCAGACATAGATGGATTATTTTTCTTTAGATGTGGTGATATGGAAAGATCGGGGGAAGGTTTTGTGTTTTCTAGGGTCAAAATATGAAGAGAAGGTCGGTCCTCTAGGCCAAGAGTTCGGTCTAAACACGTTTGCCACTCAAAATCAACATATGTGCATGGATAACTCAAAGTCAGGATTGGACGGCTGACCTTATAAAATATTAGACGTTTCTCTAATCTACATTATAAACATGTAGATGCCTCTTAGAACCAGAATCGTGAAAATATCAATGTACATTACATTGCGTATTTTACTAAACGGCTGAAAAAAGGCTGGTTAATCTAAACCGTTATAATTCGGTCCCACCAGATTAATGGCTCTTAAATACTAATTTACGTGGTAATTTCTTGGAAGTGCCAAATTAGTATAGGTATAGATAGATATTAGCATTGGTAGAGATGGTTTTGTTCCTGTACATGCACAGCCGGCTAGTGTAGCTCGGCTTAATGACTTATCCTTGTGAACAATGAATAAGGAAGATAGTGTTAACTAGATGCAAAGGCGTGTTGAGGAGTATCGTTCAAGAAAGAACGATATGCATGAAGCTATTGAGGATTTTGATGACATGGAGAAGCTTGGACAATGATTCCCATCGGCTGACCCACTTGAGGAAGTTGATATTGGTGATGGAAGTGTCCCTAGACCTACATTTATTAATGCTAATATGGGGGCTGATCAGAGAGGAAAGGTATGTGGATTACGTAGGGAATTTGTTGATTGCTTTGCTTGGAATTATACTGAGATGCCCAGTTGAACACAGATTGCCTATTAAATCTGGTTTTAGGCCGCATAAACAGTCCCTTAGGCGATTCAACCCTAGTATATATGACCGCATCGAAGATGAAATTGATCGGTTGTTAAAAGCTCGTTTTTTTCGGCCGTGTAGATATGCGGAATGGATTTCTAATATTGTTCCTGTTGAAAAGAAAAATACTGATAAGACTAGAGTATGTATTGATTTTAGGGATTTGAATAAGGCTACCCCTAAATATGAATATCCTATGCCTATAGCCGACATGTTGATTAACGATGCTTCTGGACATAAAGTAATCAGTTTTTTAGATGGTAATGCTGGTTATAATCAGATATTTATGGCCGAAGAAGATATGTTTAGGACTGCTTTTCGATGCCCTGGTTTTGTTGGTTTATTTGAGTGGACTATTATGACTTTTGGATTGAAGAATGCCGGAGCTACATACCAGCGTGCTATGAATCTGATTTTTCATGATCTTCTAGGCATCGTATTAGAAATATATATATTGATGATGTAGTTGTTAAATCGGATGGGTTTGATCATCATTTAGCCGATTTGCGATTAGCTTTTGAAAGAATGCGTCAGTATGGGCTGAAAATGAATCCACTCAAATGTGCTTTAGGTGTATCGGCTGGTAAGTTCTTAGGTTTTATAATTCATGAGCATGGCATAGAGATTGATCCTAAGAAGGTAGAGGCAATCAGAAAATTGGAGGAGCCCACATGTAAAAGGGATGTGCAGAAATTGTTAGGAAAAATTAATTACTTGAGACGATTCATATCTAACCTTGCAGGAAAAATTGAATCGTTTGTTCCTTTACTTCGGTTAAAACATGAAGCCGAATTCACTTGGGGGGCAGAACAGCGAGATGCTTTTAATAATATAAAACGGTATTTGTCAAGTCCTCCGGTGCTTCGAGCACCCAAGTCTAGTGTGCCGTTCAGGTTATACATTGCCGCATAAGACAAGGTGATCGGCGCAGTTTTAGCACAAGAGAACGGCGGGAAGGAGTACATCATTGCATACTTGAGCCGCCGGTTGCTTGACGCTGAGAGTCGGTACATGTTTATTGAAAAATTATATTTATCTTTATATTATGCATGTACAAAATTTCGGCCATATTTACTTTATAGTACATGTGTAGTAGATTGCCAAGCCGACGTGATTAAATATATGCTGCAGCAGCCGATTCTTAGTGATAGGATTGGAAAATGGGCTTATGCACTAATAGAATATGACTTGGCATATGAATCGTTGCGTGCTATGAAAGGTCAAGTCATCGCTAATTTTATTGTTGATCATAGGTTTAAGGATGAAGAAGATATTAATTACGTTAGTGTGTGCCCATGGAAGTTTTATTTTGATGGATCGGGTTGTAGGGAGGGACAAGGCATCGGTAATGTTTTAATTTCACCAAACAATGTCGTTTATGAAACATCGGTCCGTTTGGAATATCCTTGTACAAATAACCAAGCTGAATATGAAGCTTTGTTGTTTGGTTTACAGAATTTAGTAGATATGGGTGTAAAGGATATAGAGGCTTTTGGAGATTCACTTCTGGTAGTCCGGCAAATTGGTGGTGAATTTCAATGTTTTGATGGATTATTAAACAGCTATTTAGACCGATGTTTAGATATAATTAAGTCTCTGAATACTTTCACTATTGGTCATATACCTAGGGAAGAGAATTCTAGAGCTAACTGCTTAGTGCAACAAGCATCCGGATACCAAATAAGTAGGGGAAAGTTTTCATATTAGAAAAACCGATGCTAGATGCTGTTAATAGTAATGTTGATCTGTTGGCTATTAATTAGCTAAAGGATGCAGCGGGTTCTTGTTCAATCCAGCAGCAAATAGTACATGGCAAAGAAGATTCGGTGCAGGAGTCATAAATAACCGAATTAGCAGCTAATTTAGAACCAGCTGATTGGAGAACTCCTCTGATTAATCATATAAAGGATCCTGGGCAGACAAGAGATAGGAAAATTCGGCGACAAGCTTTAAAATATACTTTGCTAGATAGTGAGTTGTACCGCCGACCGATAGATGGATTACTTTTAAAGTGCTTAGGTCCTGATCGGTCAAGCGTAGCTATGGGTGAAGTACATGAAGGGCTATGCGGAACACATCAGTCGGCTCATAAGATGCAATGGTTATTGAAAAGAGCAGGTTTTTATTGGCCGACGATGTTAGGGGACTGTTTTCGCTATTATAAAGGGTGTGAAGAATGCCAGAAATTTGGAAATGTTCAATTGGCACCTGCAGCTATGATGCATCCCATTATTAAGCCATGGCCGTTTAGAGGATGGGGTTTAGATTTTATTTGTCAAATATATCCTGCTTCATCTAAAGGTCATCGCTTCGTCCGAGTAGCTACAGATTATTTTACCAAATGGACTGAAGCAATTCCTTTAAGAAATATGACCCATAAGGAAGTGATTAATTTTGTTTTGGAGCATATTATTCGCAAATTCGGTATTCCTCAAACTTTCACTACTCATCAAGGTTCTTCTTTTATGCCTCATCAATTTTATGAGTTTGCCGAATCTTTTAGAATTAAATTGTGAAATTCATCGCCTTATTATGCTCAAGCTAACGGACATGCCGAATCTAACAATAAAACTTTAATTAAGCTTATAAAGAAGAAAATTAAGGAGCATCCAAGAAAGTGGCATGAAGTGCTTTCGGAGGCTTTATGGGCTCATCGGATATCTAAGCATGGAGCAACCTAAGTGACACCATATGAGTTAGTGTATGGACAAGAAGCGGTGTTCCCTGTAGAGGTTAATTTGCAAGCTCTTAGAGTAGCCAGACAAAATGATTTGTCGGCTGTAGACTATAATAATTTGATGATGTATAGAATTGATGATGTTCCAGAAGAAAGACTAAGAGCCTTACGAGAAATTGAAAAAGAAAAATTAAGAGTAGCTAAGGCTTATAATAAAAGAGTGAGGGAAAAATCGTTTCAAATAGGAGACTTGGTGTGGAAAACAATTTTACCTCTTGGAACACGGGCCGTAAGTAAAGGAATGCTGGAAATGAGCCCAAGAATAAATGGGCTTTGAGAAGGCCGAAAGATAACATGGGCTGGAAATGGCCCAACGGAATAACGGGCCGTTAAGGGGTATAAAGTGATACACTGTTCTTTACGGGCCAGTTTCACCACGGGCCGTTAATGGGTGTAAAGTGATACACTGTTCATTACGGGCCAGTTTCACCACGGGCCGTTAATAGGCCAAGAGTTACATAGGGCCTCATATGGGCCGAAAGACGTCATGGGTCATACATGGGCCAGAAGAGAAAACGGGCTGGAATCATATTGGCTGGCCTAGATGACGCTACTGGGCCTAATTCAAATAGGGCGTAACGGGCCTTGGGTTAGCGGGCTGTAAATGGGCTATATGCAAACAGACTGTTAACAGCCTTTCCATGGGCCGGCCCGCCACCTTTTGACCAAGTCAAGCGGGCCGACCTTTTCACAGGAATGGGCCTCTGTTGGGCCGTGCCACGTGTCGACGTATCATAGGCGCCTTCTGTCCAATGAGTGGATGACATGTGTCCCAGCGATGAGCCGACATGTGTTTCCTCCAACCAATGATGATTTTACACGTGGAAAATCCCCATTGGTCGGGGTTGTTAATGGGTTATCGGATCCAAAACCCGACCCAATAGCTTAATGGTGTTCCGTTATGGTGGATGCCACGTGTCGTTCACCCTTGACGAAAGCACTTCTGTGACACGTGATTTATCGTCATGGAAGTGGACACTTCCGTGATGATAATTTTGGTAATGTCATGGAACACTTCTACGACAGCACATGTATGACTATCTTGATTCTGTCATAAAATCGCCATGAATGTACATGCATGACAGAAAACGTGACCTACTGTGACAAACACGTATCATCACGGAAGTGTATTTTTTTTGTAGTGCTACACTCTAAAATTTGCCCATTTTAAATTTGTCAAAAGAAAAATATTTAGGAAAGAAGGAGTATAATTTTGTGGATGGCACATGGACCCGGATGCTGAAGAGGCTTCTGGCAATGGTATCAAGCTTCCAGTATTTGTTTACATAATTGACATACTATATAGATAATTTTCCAGCGACATGAAATTGTACAATGGTGTGAGATTTCATCTTTTGTTTCGTGTGTCTTGCCATCCATGCTCTTTCAGAAACAATAAAAAACTAACTTCCTTGCTAATGCATCATAATTATTAGCAGATCAGAGCTAATATTTACATCATAACTAAAGACAAAGTTGTGAGAAGGTGTTAAATTAAAATTGATCCATGCTTTCATTGGCAGCAACGTCCACCCAGCTCTGTCTAAATCAACAAGGCATTTTGGGAAAAAAGTAGCTGTCTGGAGCATGCAACATTCCGATCATTTTGTGCAGTTCCACTAAAATAGAGCTGAGCGTCCCTGTTCCAAAGATATTAAGTGTGATTACAATAATAGAGGAATGCTGATGAAATAATAAACACACAAATAGAGTCACCTTTGCAGTCTCTCTTAAGACTAACTACTTGGAGAAGATTAGGCTCAGAGTTGGATGAGGAGGATAGAGCAAAACCAATCTCCCTTTATGCAGTCGCACTGAAATGTAGAGACGTTGCCTGTGTGACATTTTAGTACAACTGCATAAAACACTCTTAAGAAAAAAATGATTTGTGCAATTCACCAAAAGGTTTCAATAGCAACGAGGTGAAATGGATCCTGTTTGCAAAAAAGAGGTAGAAAGGAAACAATTACTGGCCAATAACAGTTGATGACACATGCGACGACAAAAAAGAAGCATATTCCTTGTCCTAAGGGAAGATAACAACACAGTTGTGTTTGTCTAAAACGGTGTGAGGACGAGATTGCAATATGGAAAGTACGCCGGACGAGCTACGTTTTGGGCAAAGAACTATGGAAGATCCACATGCAGCGACGTGGGAAGACGGGCAGTGGAGCAAGGCCGGAGGGGATACCTGGAGGTCGTCCGGATGTAACTAGGTGAGCAGCGGCGGGCGGGATCTGCCCATACTGTGGCAGCGAGCAGGTGGCGTAGGCCCTACCACGCCGGAGTTTGGTCAAAGAGAATGGCGTGTACCGCAGATTGAGACGTGATGCCTCGGCGTCGTCGAACGGAGAAACAATGCACTTCCTCCCATTCCCCCGGCGGACGGGATGCAGCCAGATCACTGACCAACGGTGAGAGAGAGAGTCCACCGCATCCTTGTGTGAGATACTCTTAAGAGAGATAAACCAAGCAGGCAGGCTCCATTGTATATAGTGGAGCGGACTACCGTTTTCTCCATAAAAATCGTTTTATATTCTGTGTACGTGCCATTAAGCGCTATAACTTTATTTAAAAATAACGCGCCAACGCGTCAAGTCGAACTTTGTTTCGTGCATGCGTGGTACCATGACCTCCCTAGGTAAACAACCGCTACACGTGTTCAAATTAGCACGTGGGCTGCCATTTCGTAAAAAAATGAGCTCCACCTTGTACCCGCGCGGGTGTGGCTGGCCACGAAGCGTGAGTACGTGCACGGTGCACCTATTCTCTTCTTGTATACGTACGCCACCTACATGGGGTTGTGTGAGAAAGATACAAACCTAGAGAGATATAGTGTGTGGGTTCGTGAGAGTTTCTTTTTTTGGGGGGGGGGGGTCAATCAAAAAATGTAACATATGCAATGTGTGTGAAATAGAGTCCTGGATATATCATATATATAGAGGGGGCAATCCACGAGAAGAGAGTGGAGGTATCATCGGCTTGAGGTGTCTATAGAATCGAAGAGAGGGATGATGATGATGCGTGTGTGTGTGTGTGTGCGCGCGATCGATAAAGAGTGCCATCGAGTTGGTGTGTGCCCACGTCAAAGATATAGAGTGGCTGGCCTATTGGAAGGTGAGAGGGGACATGTGCAGTTTTTCTCTGTGGCATGGATACCTACCTACCGCGCTCGACTATCGTTGTGTGGTGGGGGAGAGGTTGGCCTAATTAACTATAAAGGTACAATGGCTGGTATATGTGTGGAGGAGGAGAGAGGCCTACCTCATGTATTAAGGAGATCGATCTACCTCATGTATTAAGGGAGATCGATCGGCATCCATGCATATGTGCAGGAGAGGAATAAGGTTGGGAGAGAAACAGAGTTAGAGTGTTGGAGGGGGTGGTAGTGGAGTTGCTTCTAACAAATGGTGGGATAGGCTTGCTAGACAAATGGAGGGCACACCCGCAATATCAAAAAGAGAGGAGATGGCTGCCTGTCTGTGCATGTGCGTGTGAGAGACGGGCCAGGAGGCATGCATGAATGATGATGGAGGACAATATGGTTGTGGTAAGCAGACGTAACTACATAGGAAGATCAATCACCCTTTGTTAGAGAAAGGAGAGACATAACTTGTGAGGTACGTCGATCGATGTGGGGGGTAATAGTTCAAGTCGATCTAGGTATATGTTAGGAGATCAGTCGGTACACATGCATGTGTGTGTTAGAAGCAAATGAGGCACAGGGTGAAGGATAGAGAGAGTGGGATGCATCTAGGAGGTGGTGCGAGAGGCATACTATATCGAGGGGCAAAGAGTGTGCGAGTACGAGATCGATGAAAAAAGTGGTGGGAGTGAGGCATGGACAGTGATAAGAGAAGAGGGTAAGCTTGTGTTTGTGCTACGCACACCTGGCTTGAGAGGCATATCGATCGATGTGTGCAGTAAAGAAGGAGCTGGGGGGCCTACACACACCGTGGGTGAACGACCTAACGTGAAAAGACGAATTTGCGCGACGGAGCTAGAGAATGCTGAGGGAGGGTGAGAGGGATGCGGGCATGTGCATGCACGAGAGAAAGTTAGTGCTAGCTACAAAGATAAGAGGATTGTGTGGGTGTAAAAGACGAATAGAGATCATACTTCACTCTAAAAAGCGAATTCGGATATTTGCAGAATTTATCATAGTGTTTTAAACCGACGCATGTGTGAATATATATAACAGTGATACACATGGTGTGGTTATGAACATGTTATCACTACTAGGGAAAACCTTATACACAGAATCTTAGCAGCAGCGCGGTTTAAAAACAAACGCTACTACTAATTAGCAGTAGCGAGCTTGACGAAAGCTCGCTACTAATAACGCGGTTGCAGTATCGCTCTAGGTCAAACAAGCACTACTACTATAATTGCCACGGCGTTGCCTCCAGGATAGATATAGTAATAGCGCCCTTCCCTGGACGCGCTACTACTAAAGTACTTAGTAGCAGCATTTTTCTTCAAAACTCGCTGCTGCTAAGTATTGCACCTGATTAAGTTTAATTATTCCCATACTGCTAAGCAAACAAGGTGTTTACCACCTTAAATATGTTACTTGTCAAACTATCTCGAGCACTTGGTCTTCGTTGAACTATATGTGTAGGATTTGTGGCTGCAATATGAATCTTCACTAGTGCCTATATAGGTACTGTGAGGATTCATGTTGACTATTTAGATTCTACACAAAACGTTCAATGATGACCAATGTATATTTTTGATGCATGCTGAGACTTATCAGTAGTGTTTTTATGTAAAACGCGCTATTTCTATATTAGCTATAGCGCGTTTGCTAAATGCGCTACTGCTAGTTCGACTTAACCACCTGCGGGCTCAAAATTTTGCTAAGTCCTCCTTTTCCCCCCGTTCCCCTACTCCTCTGTCGCCGCCACCCAAGCCTGCCCTCACCACCGCCGCCCGAGGCCGCCCTCAATCTTACCGCCGCGGCTCTCGACCTCATCATCGCTGCCCTCGACCTCACCACCGCCGCCCTCGACCTCACCGCCGTCGCCCGAGCCTGCCTAGCACCGCCGCCTCCCGATCCCGAGCCCGCCCTCGCCACCCCTACCTCTCCGTCGCCGAGCACCTCCCCGCCACCGTCTCTCCCCTCTATGTAAGCTCCCCACCCCTCCCCCACCCTCTTTCTCTCTGCTTAGTTAGTACTAGATGTTTTTTAGTAGTAGTAGATGTTAATTTAGGGTTCATAGATAATGATTTTTAGTAGTAGTAGATGTTAATAGTAGTAGTGATGGTTTAGTAAGTGTTTAAAATAATTAGGAAGTAAATTAATAATCTAGTTGAACTAGTTTAGTTTTAGTTGAAATAGTTTAGTAAGTAAAATAATAAACTAGTTGAACTAGTTGAATTAATAGAAATAATGTATTTTTAGTAAGATAATTAATATAACTAGTTGAACTACTTTATTTTTTAGAAAGAATTAGTTTTTTTCTATTTATAGTAAGTTTATATTTAGTAAGAACTAGTTGAATTAATAGAACTAGTTGAACCTGTCATATTTGTTGTCATACTTATAGGGTTTTTTCTTTTGCAGAAATCAAGGAGCCCCTCCATCATCCCCACTATCGTCCCTGTCACCGTCCCCCTCCGACCTCGAGGTGAGACAAGCCAAGTCTCCATGTATATATTGTGTTTCTCAAATAGGATATGTGGTTTCCCAAGTGGCCGGTCATGTTTAGGTTACACCTCCGAGTGGCCTATGTTTACTCGGAGTGTTGATTAATTTCCGTTCCGGCAAATTTTAGGCGCTCGATATGTCCTTTTTTAGCAAAGGTCATGCCAGATTTTTCCGTGAATTCTGGCATGACTTGTGCTAGAATATGTAGGAAATATCGAGTGGCCTGGATTTTCTCGAAAAAATAATGATCTAGTTTAGGTTTTTTAGTACATATATCTAATTGAACAAGTTTAATCTTTGAATTATGAACATAGGAAATGTCGTACTTGGACGACGAAAGTCTCCGGGGGAGTGCAGCTGGTGCCACGATGATCGAGGTCTGTGCGACAGGTTCCTTCAGCTGGACGAAGATCGGTGTTTCAGCATTAAGCTCGAGGATACCTTCGATGTTGAAACGGTACGCAATGACGACAAGTGTTTTGTTTCATAATTAAGCATGACTTCAACTATTTCAACGTCTAATTTTCATCTTTTACAATTCGACTAGCTTATCCCATGCCATGCAAGACGCTATGTCTTGGAGAGGATGGGTTTTGAAGACCATGAAAATTTTGATACGCTTCCGATTCTACCGCTATGTGAGTTTCTCAAACATAGTTATTAACTAATTTATATTGTTTATTTCAAAATAGTTGACAGCTTATTTCCATTGACAACTTATTTTCATTCTTCAAAGAATGTGCGGAAGATGGTAGACAAAACCCACTACACCGATGGCTCCAAATTAACTTATAAGGAGAAAAATCATCTGATTGCATTTTGTACTTATCTTGAGAATTTCAATATGTATTATCAAACTCCTCCAAATTATGGTGAATACGTACCACTAGTGCATGTGTTGAACCACGGTAACTTCTATGGAGATACCCTGGTAAGATATTTTACTATTACGACATCCGTGCATCTTTTGCATACTTCTAAAACTAGTACATAATTGCTAACTACGAAGTTATTACTATGTTTTTCAACAAAAAATCCCGATGGATTGTGTGCCTCATCTAATGTATCATAATGGTCGCCTTGCACTTCTGAACATACAGCCAGGTCAACCTACGGATCACACCTGTGCATATCGGATTTCTAGAACCGGTGAACACATGCTAATCAAAGAATGGAAAAAATGTTTGGACATTTGTAAGGAGGTCCTTGGAAGTAACATTAAGCAAAAGGCAAGAATTGGAGACAGGATAATCTCCATTCTCCATAATGGAGAGTCAGGGGCTATCTTGTTTAGAGACTATAGTAGGTCCTAAGAGAATGTAGTAGGTCCTATGAGGTACAATATGTTTATTATGTGGTACAATGTGTTAGAGTTGATGATGAGGAGTAGTTGTGATTACGACTAGTGACCAATTTGCTATGTGATGTCTTATTGATGAAAACGATGATCTTGAGGAGGTGTTATATGACAATGATGTTTTATGATGATAAGTTGTTAATGATATGATGATGATTATGATATTTATTATATCATTGGGTGAAAGAACCGCAGATTAGTTTAAAGTGGATGGACATCCACTTGAAACTAGTCCACAGTTCTTTCACCCTATGATGTAATAACTCATTATGATGTAAAAACAATCTCTAAATTCCTGTTGTATGAAAATTTGTGTAAAGGCGTATGAATACAACATGAAATAAAAAAGAAATAAAATACGAAATAATAGTAGTAGCGCGGGCAGGGAGAAGCGCTACTACTAATTACCAGTAGCACTCCTCTAGGAAAGCACTACTACTAAGTCGATATAGCAGTAGTGTGGGCTGAGGCACGCTACTGCTAACCTTTAGCTGTAGCGCCGTACCAGTAGCGCTCCAGCCCGCGCTACTGATAGGCCTAAAACACGCGCTGCTGCTAGGCTTTTCCCTAGTAGTGTATACTACATATAATATATTTTATCTCTACTCTTATAAAAAAAGGAGTTGTTGATGATGGTGTGCCTGCCATCCTGCAATATAGGCCGTCCGTATTGATCATGTTGATCTTCAATGGAACACATGGGTATCTTGCGAGTACTACGTATAATACATAGAACATTGATTATAATTTGGGCTAATGTGTGGCTTTTGCAGCTCAGGTCTAAATACATGTCATAATGTAGGGGGCCGGGCACTATACTTTGTGTGATAAACACGATGTACGTATGGAACATGGTTTAGATTATGAATATATAGTTAGTACATCAAATGTACTATTATTTGGAATCAACATCAAGTGTATTCCAAAAATAGAATTCGAGTTCATGTAGTACACATAGTTCATATCTATCACTATAGTAATCATGTGGTGTGTTATTAAGGTAATACACGAATGATGGTTGAAGTTGGCAACAATCATGATTGTAGATTCTTATTGAAATAGAGAAACAAATTCAAATTTAATTCGAATTGCAGTGGTAGTACAGACATTTGGAATGCACTAAAATGTTGGTACGAGTAGGTTACATGCATTATACAACAAGCGAAAAAAAAATTAATTGGACATAACATGGATTCATAGTCCCTCCTTCCATCTATATAGGGCGTAATGAGTTTTTAAAGATCACCTTTGACTATTGACAAGATTAATAGTACATGACATGCACAATGTGAAAATTATATCATTGAAAGAACCTTTCACAGACGAATTTAACGGTGTGTTTTGTGTAAGTTGCACGTCATATATTATTGCTCTAATATTTGGTCAGAGTAAGCATCGAAAAACGCATTAGGCCCTATATAGATGGAAGGAGGGAGTAGCTTTGAATAGCATTTGTATAGTAAAACGGGGAAAGACTCTCTCTTTGTGTCGTGTGAATAGTTTATTTTTTTTGTTTTCTTTTTGGTTGAGGGAAGTGCTAATTGATTTGGTACGTACAAGTACAATATTACTACATGTTAGGCTTGTCCCTAAAATTCAACCCGCGCCTTGTTATATCCCGAAAATTCAGATATCGTGCTCCTAAAACTGGCGCCTTCATAACCCGCTCCTTGTTTTCCCGAAATTACAACACGCGCGAAAACTCCCTCCAACTGCCAAATCCCGACACGCGAAATCCCCCTTCTAACCCTGAGCTGAAAGGGCCGCTAGTTCAAATTGGTGGGGGGTACTTCTGTAACACACCCTACATTTTTGACAAGCGCATCCCTAAGTCATGGTTCACCCCCTCCCAGCACCCCCTTTTTGCCATTCGAAATCCCAGGCCGCCATAACCTCTCCACTCCAGCCGCGAAACCCCGCCCTCCTCCATACGCCACCTCACCGCTGCCCAGCCGGAGCTTCTTCCCCGAAGATGTCGTCCACCGCGATAGGTCGACATCCCTCATCCACCTCCCCGGATGAGGATCCGTCGTCCATCTCGTTGTCCCGCCGGTTCAGCCGCCCCATTTTCCACCTCCAAGGAGCTTCTCTGACGATCGTCTCGTCTATCGCGGCTGCTCCATCCCCCCAGCGCCACCTTAACCTGCTCCACCGGAACCGCATCATCCTCACCGACTCCTCGGATGAAGCCGAGGCCTACTTGGTGCCACCAAAGTGGTTGTAAACTCATCGCATCATACCTTCTCCTTAACTCGACCTCCCGGCACCGACGATGCTCCATCCCGCACCCCCATCGAGCGGCTAACTTGAAGCTGGCGCCGCGGGCGACAACTCCACAACGGCTCTCCCCCAATGCGAGGCCCCCTCGGCGGCGGCGGCCATACCAGCCAGATCAGCTGCTGCTGCTCCGGCTCTCGCTCGGTCCCTCGCGCTACTGCTACTGCTTCGGCTCTCGCTCGATTGCTCGCTCGCCCAGCTGCTGCTGCTCTGGCTCTCGCTCGCTTGTGCTGCTACTGCTACTCTCCCCCTCGCTCGTACAGCTGCTCTGCTCTGATTTATCTACACTTCAGTCGACTGAATCGACTTTTGGGTCAGACGATTTTGAGGGGGTTGGGGAGGGGGGCTCGCCGGAGTTAAGGAAGAACCACCCACATCGGGGACGGGGGCTCGCCGGAGAGGTACCCCACTATCTATCTTAGGGTTCAGGGTGGGGGCGGGGGGCCTGTAGGGCTGGCCGGGGCGGCGGGGCGGCGGCGGACCAGCGGTGGGGAGTTGTTTCGGGGCGGCAAGGTGGCACTGGGGCCGGCGGTTCGACCGGTGGTGGCTGGCGGCTCAGGGGGGTGTAGGTTGAAGACGAACTGCAGGCCCTCCCTAAACTACATGTCAACTGCCTCTCTGCTACGATTGCGTTCAGTTTCGCCAGTAACATTAAGATTCCATAGTAAATTTTAGTTTTGAGAGTCAAGTTCAGAGTTAAAAGTTTTTCCCTCATCTTGTTGTAGTCAGGTGGTTTTTGGTGATGTAAATTTTACATCTATTTTACATCATCTATTGGACTCCAAGGCGGGTCCAAATTAATGTTCAAACTTGAGTTCTGAATTAGTTGTGGGGCACATATTAAGGAAGCAAGGAATAGTATCTCTGTCTAATATCTGGTTCACCTAGGGTATGCCTATGTTGTTCATCTTGGGTGGGAAACAAACAGTAAAGCAATCATCATCTGTCTTTTTATTAAATTAAAGCAATCATCAACCTGCTATCATTTTTTTGGATCCATCCACTGGTTGTTACCATCACTCTAAATTTCTGCATGCTCTCCTTACATAATCTCACAATATTTTTTCCGTATGCATGTCAGATATTGTACACAGTCATGCTGAATATGTAGACAAAAATAGAAGAGTTTTGCACGACAATACAATGTCATGCAAACATTGCTCCATGGTGGGTTCAATGGCAAACGCTCCCCACCCCTCTCCAGATTGTAATCCAGAGGAAGATATCTATTCTGAGGCGGATTCAGATGCCGCTGACCACTCCTATTTACCCCCAAGGTGTTTGCTCTACCTTGCCATGATGATGTTAGTCATATCTTGCATATGTTGCCTTGCGATGCCTACTTTTGACATCATATATGTCATCTGCTTAGTTTAGACATGTTCTGTAATGCCACCTATTTAGTTTCTATATCATATATGGGAATTATGTTGTCTCATGTCTTTTAGCCAGCCATAATATATGTGAAATGTGCAATGCCATCCTGTTTAACTAGGCATCATATATTTGAATGATATCTTGCCCATCCTTTTATTCATTACTCCCTCCATTTTTATATACAAGGCCACTATCAAATTTATAATTTGAAACTATACAAGGCCACTAACATCAATCGAGGTAAAATTTATGAGGTTTGCCTCGTATTAACAATCGAGTACATTAATACCCCTTGCATGAATGTGGGACTGAGAAGCTTGGTTTTCATGTACCACATTTATCAACCAACAAGGAGTGAGAGGTTTGTCTTGTTGTGCGTTGAAGAGAAAAATACACATTAATTAACACGTCGAGTGAGGAGAAAAGACAATCTTGCAACATTGGCTTAAGTAAGCATTAATTTCTACCTTGGTACCTGTAATATGGGTTTGTCGCCTTGTATATAAAAATGGAGGGAGTACATTTCCATTTGTCGACAATGTTTGTACATTAAACTAATCTTCCTGTGAATCAATCATTTGGGTGGGAGATGGAAAAATCTGGAGTGAAAACAAGGCCTTCAGAATAGACAGTGCTACCTATCGAAGCAGATCTCTTGTTGGGTCCCGATAGCTCCTCAGAGATGAATTCAGAGACAAATGGCCAGTCCTATTCCCCCATCGAGGTGTATGCTCTAACTTGGCATGATTATACTGCTCATATCATGCATATGGTGTCTTGCATTGCATAGTTTAGACATCATATACACAATATTCAATACCATGTTCTTAGTTCAGTCATCATATCAAATACCCTCTATTTAGCATATAAATCACATATGTGAATTAAATGATGCGATCCTGATTACTTAGATAACATGTAGGTGAATTATGTCATGCGATCCTGTTTAGTTATTCATCATATCTTTGAATTATGTTATGCTATGTTATCAAATTTAGATAGACATCATATATGTGAAATTATGGCATGCTATATGTTTTAGTTAAACAATATACATGTCAACTATTTCATGCCCTCTTTTTCCACACTATCTATTGCATCTGTCTCTCATACAATGTTTGTACATTCAACTAAGTTTCCTGTTTATCAGCCATTTGAATTGGAGCGGGTGATGCCAGTATCTAGCGGACTAAAAACACGGTCTTCAAATAAAATAGTGCTACCTCTTGGTGGAGATAGCACCCCGGTTGTACATGCACGAGAACCAGCCCTACCACACATAACCCAAACTCTCGCAGATTGTACCCCCTACTGTGATGGACAGAGAACCAGCTTCACCCAATCTAACCCCACCCTAGCAGATAGTAACCCAGTTCTTGTTGACACAGCATCATCTCCACCACAAAGCTCCCAAACAAGAGCAGTTAGTAAGGCAACTCCAGTGCCCAAAGGGCCAGTACTACCACATCGAACCCCAACTCCACCAGTTAGTACGCCTATTCCTGTGGAGGAAGCACTACCAGCTAGTCGTAGTTTAGCATCTATCGCATTTGATGTTGTTAAATCGTATGTGCGTATCTTCCCATCTTGAAAATATTATACTGAAGATGAAGGAAAATGCCAGTTGCAGGTGTTTGTCCAGGAGTTATGTGTAAGTAATGTTATTCATGGCAATTACTTTGCTTTGTCCCATACATCCTACCTCCATGATGGTTATAATACAACATATTTTCCCATTTTTCTCTATAGAGAAGGACCGATTTGGAAACTCGGGATGAGGTAACCTATGCTAATACCTGTGCTATCTTCAATAATGCTTGGTGGTAGTATCGGAATTACCTGAAGAAAACATACTTCACCGACAGAGAAACTCATCAAATTCCCTTACGTTCTCCTGAGACACATTTACTAGACGATGACTGGGAACGCCTTGTTCTATACTGGTCCAAAACCAAGAATGTGGTAAGGTCTATGAGCTCATTTTCTATTTTTAAGTACAATATTCCTGAATCTTATTGTACTCTATTCATGTAGAACAAGTGCCTAAACCTGAAGAACAACTATTCTAATTTAAGATTCCTTTGCTATCATAGTTCTAAAAAGCGTTATGCGTTTTGCCAACGCCTAGAGCCTAGGCGCTCTTAAGCACTCACTTAGGCACAGATTAAGCATAGCTATGCGCAATGCGTTTTGCCAATGCCTAGAGCCTAGGCGCTCTTAAGCACTCACTTAGGCGCACCTTTTTTAACTATGATTGCTTTGCTCTTGTATCACTATATTTACTCATACAAACTTATTTATAAATTGAAGGATCCAATCAAAACTCCAATGGCACAACAGGTATGTGCACGCATGTTTCTTTAACAGGTTTGCTCTTATCAATAGCTCTGTTGATTTCAATTTCAATTGTGTATACAGTCGACTTCTCATATCATGCACATTACTAGCATCACAACATAGCCGATAGTGTTGTTGTACATGTAGACCCGTGGTACCTATCTGAAATCTTGTTGTGCCGTGTAGTTTCCCATGCTTTGTATTCTTTCACCGCTGCTTTGTCTTGAACTGATATTATTTGAACCATGTCTCTATTTTGATTTGGCAAGACAATGCAGTGACCATAGGACATAGATATATGTTTGTTTGATGCTCTTATTATGTACTAGTACTTGGCAATAGAATAATTGGTAGTTTAATCCTGTCCACCTTACTAATGAACTAGTTCGCCGAAATGAGTTTCATATACTAGTACATGCTAAACCTGTCATGTGTCTGCAAGTTTCTTCTTTTAGAATGCTGACATAATATTGAGAAAGAGTGCCTTATTAAGCAATGGTAAAGAAAGTAATGCAAATAAGGTTCAGGATAGTGACACATCCTTGTTGGTCTCCAACAAAGCTGATAAAATAGCTAAGGAAGACTATCTTGAAGATAGTGAGACAACCCCAAAGTCCTGTCTTGGTTTAGTGTTCGAGTTACTGGCCACTACCGCTTGCACAAGCTATTCAAACACTAGTAGAAAATAGGGCTTTCGTTCGGGCCTGGTGTCGGTGTCAAAACCGGCGGATCTCGGGTAGGGGGTCCCGAACTGTGCGTCTAAGGCTAATGGTAACAGGAGGCTGGGGACACAATGTTTACCCAGGTTCGGGCCCTCTCGATGGACGTAATACCCTACTTCCTGCTTGATTGATCTTGATGATATGAGTGCTACAAGAGTTGATCTACCACGAGATCGTAGAGGCTAAACCCTAGAAGCTAGCCTATGATTATGATTGTTATTGTCCTACGGACTAAACCCTCCGGTTTATATAGACAGCGGAGGGGGCTAGGGTTACACAGAGTCGGTTACAGTGAAGGAGATCTACATATCCGAATTGCTAAGCTTGCCTTCCATGCAAAGGAGAGTCCCATCCGGACACGGGACAAAGTCTTCAATCTTGTATCTTCATAGTCCAACAGTCCGACCAAAGTATATAGTCTGGCTGTCCGAGGATCCCTTAATCCAGGACTCCCTCAGGAGCCTCTGAACTAGGCTTCAATGACGATGAGTCCGGCGTGCAGATTGTCTTCGGCATTGCAAGGCGGGTTCCTTCTCCGAATACTCCATAGAAGATTTTGAACACGAGGGTCGTGTCCGGCTCTGCAAAACAAATTCCACATACCACCGTAGAGAGAACAATATTCCACAAATCTAATCTGCTGACAACTTTTGGTAGCATGATATCACACCATGGCCCGGTCATTATTCGAACCGTTTTTTCACAACCAGCTGCTGTGCATATTGCAAGGCGGTTTCCTTGGCACGTCTTGTTGAAGCAGAGATGTGTTCCCCTTATCATGGGATTCTCATTAATACGGGTGTGGGTGACCCAGTCGTGTTTATTAGTATGACTGCTCGATTTTAGGCAAGTTCCAAACGGTCACGCGGGGGACGCTTGATATTCACCCCCTTTATTAAGGGGCCAAGGTCTTATCTTTTCACACCCGCGCTCGATCCTCCCCTTCCCCCACCTTGAGTTCCAACACCCATTGATCAGGCTTAAGCGCTTAGGACCTTCAATCATGTCCGGATCCAACCTTCAAGGCCGGTGGATGGCCTCTCTGTCACAGAGGATGACATCAAGAAGCTTAGGGAGGCCAAGTATGTGACCGCTGAAACCCCGCACAGGCTGCCTGCTCAAGGGCAGCTCATCCCTACTCCCGAACCTAATGAGAGCATCGTATTTGTTTCCCACTTCCTCCGAGGGCTAGGCTTTAGGCTTGATCCCTTTGCTAGGGGGCTCATGTTCCATTACAGGCTAGATTTTCATGATCTAGCTCTGGATTCCATCCTTCACATTTCGTTGTTTATCATCGTGTGTGAATCCTTCCTCCACATTAGCCCACACTTTGGGTTATGGCTCAAGACCTTCAATGTAAAGCCGAAGATGATCGAGGGGCGTCACGCGGATTGTGGAGGCGCTATAATAAGAAATGGCGCCGACGCCCTATGGCCAAAGGGTTCCTTCCCGGAGGTGTCTGACTAATGGCAACGGGAGTGGTTCTACATCACCACTCCTCGAGGCACAAAGTGGGCGGCCGCCCCTACCTTCTGCTCGGTCCCTCTGCCTCAACTGGCATCATGGGTCAACAAGGGACTGGACTGGGGGCTGCTAATGACGTACCGACATTGCAGAGCCGCATTCGGGATCTTCTTAAGAGGGATGTCCATCTTGTCAAGGTAATGCAAGTAATGCTAGTCCGTCTGGTCCTGCCGTGCAAACATCGACCTCGCCGGATGTGGGAGTTCAACCCAGAAGGACCGCGAACTATTCAGCACTTCTTCGGCATGACGCTCGAAGGGATGTATCGGTTATTCTTCGGATCACGAATGAAGTGTCCGGACACCACCGAGGATGCGGGCTTGGACTACAATCATCCGGATACCCAAGTAAGTATCTCCGCAACTGAACACGCTGCTTTATGTTTTATCATAACAATATTCTGAAAACTACCCTTGGCCAGGATTAGCTAAGAAAGGCAGAGAGGATCCGGTGTTTAGCCCCTCTTCCCAAAGGCTCGCCGGATCCCTTATTAACCAGGATGCTTGAGCGCACACCATATCAGGTGCCGTAGCGAGAAGATGAGGGGAGGGATAGAGAAGCCGAGATCGGGCTTCATACATTATACATCCAGACCGGTAGAATTGATGTCTCCAAGAAGGAGGGTAATCGGGGAGGTGAATCAACCCCCCCCCTCCCGGGAAGAAAAGGGCTGCCTCCGAAGACTTGGAAGTGGAGGTTTCCAAACGAGGGAAGAAACCTTTGCCAGGGGGCCCTGCCCTGGAGGGCGTCCTCACCGCACAGCGCCCGCAAGAGGGCCAGCCCTCCACCGAGCTGTAAGTGAATCAAAAGTACTTTGGTAAATATATCCTGCTTTATCTCTGAGAATAATAACCGAGACCTATCTCTTGCAGTCCGGCTCGTAGCCCTTCTAAACAGAGCCCGTCTTTGGCGGATCTTCTTCCGGAGATGATGGAGAGCGAAACGCCTCCTCCTGCCTCCCCGCCCCATGGGGCGGACGACCCCGAGGTGTCATCATGGAGGATTTCTCCTGATACGCCAAGGCCAGAAGTTAACACTTCGTCTGTCCGAAGCCCGGAGCATTCGGCTCCCAAGGAGAGCAATAGGAAGAGTCCGGGGTTGTCGGGCACGCAGTTGGACACACAAACGGGTCTTCTGGAGCAAGCGGCTATCCCAGAGGCGCATCGTACCTTAATGGGTACGGTGTTTGAGAGGATTTCATCCGCCAAAAGCGGGTTGGATGAAGCTTTTACAAGCCTGCTCAAAGGCTTTGAGGTACACAAAGTAATATGTATATTTTCAGCTGTACCGCGCATGCTAGGTGTGCTCTGTGTAGATAGTAGCCCCTGAGACTCTGGTTGCCATCCAGAGGTGGCAAATAGAGGATCAAAATCCCAGGTAATGACCACACTACTTCTGTGTGCAGGCGGATGAGGGTCCGGTGGCTGACTGGACTGCGGATTTTGCCAAACTAAAGCGGAAGCTTGGCGTGGCGGATGCCGACATCGCACTTGTGAACAAGCGGCTTGTCGAGGCCCAGGTTATGTATTTTCGGCTTGTCAGCAAATATTGAGAGGAGCATGATGCTAGTATCTATAATATGCTGTGACTGCAGATGGAGATGCTGCCGTGGAGACCCTTCGGGCGGAGCTCACCCGAGCCAAGGAGCAAGCCAGGAGAAGTGATGCGGCTACCCTAAAGGTGGCTGAGGAGTTAAAAGCCGAACAAGCTGCTCATCACTAGAGTGAGGATAAAATAACCAAGATGATTGTCGAGCTGAAGGATGCCGCCGACCGATATGAGCTCCTTGAAAAGGAAAACCAAGCGAAAGCGGTTGACCTGAGGAAGGCCTTGGAAGCAGCTAAGGAGACTCGCTCTGAAATCAGAGCAGTGAAGGAGGAGCTTCGTCAAGTCGGAGATATCATGGCTGGGAAGCCCTTTCTGTTGCGGACGAAGTTCGGAAATCCGAAGTATGCCCCTCTGGATCAATTATGGAGTGTTGAGGACGTGTACTTGGACTTGGCCAAGAGTGCTGCTGATGCGACTGAATATTTCAAAGATCAGAAAGATCATGAGGTAGAACGGTTGTTATGGTCGTAGTTCAGTGCTCCAAAGTGTCCTCTGCTATTAAACGAACAAATGGTCGAATGGGCCGAGCTCCATAGGTTACCCGGGCTTTCCATGAGGTCTGTCGTGGATCATCTTTGGTCGAAGGGACCAAAGCCGGACATTTATTCTAGTTTAGTGCAACAATTCCTTGGTGTTGTGTCGTATATAGACACTATGAAGAGGTCGACATGCATGGAGGGTGCACGGATGGCTCTTGCCCATGTTAGGACATACTGGCCAGGGATGGAGGCCACCACTATTGTAACCCGGGGTTCGGCAGGAGGCCAGGACCCTGCCGAGCAGTATTTTGAAGAAGTCCTAGAAGGTGCCCGCTTAATAGAGGCTCAGTGCTTGAAGAGTACCATGTTCGAGTGACATGTATCTGAATTGTAAAAACAATGCGATATTGATTATAAAAGTTGTGTTTATACTTTTGCCTGAAAGTATTATAGTGCCTCCTGTGCGGCCGTTTATGTATGTATGTATATAACCTAAAAGTTAGCAGCCGTCGGCTTCCTCCCCCACGTATATAATGCGGGGGTGTCCGAAAAAGCGCGTAATCACACTTGATCCAACGTCTTGGTCCGTTAAGGAGGTGATAGCACGGCGAGCCAGGTAATCAAACTATATAGCTTTAACACTTTCACTTAGCCATAGGATTTTGACGGTGGGGCTACTATATAGCCCTTGGTACTTCCGAATTCATCCGAATACGGTGCACATTCTTACATGACCGGGAAACCAGTCCTTTGTTAATGCGGAGGAATCACGAAGATTCCGCTGAGTCCTCGAGTGGTTAACCAGTCTCTCGGTTTATCATGACAGTCAGTTTTCGGCTTTCTCTACTGAGGTGCTCATCCAGATGAACCAGGGCACAATCGCAGTAGTTCTCCCGGTGCCGCCTTAGCCGATAGAGAGGAACGTAAGGCAGCAAAACACGGGAGCCGGGCAAACCCAACATTTGACCAAAGACATGATTCAGAGCTGATGCATATAAGGCCAAACTCGTGACGCCGAACACTCCCTAAGGTATTCAGACTTTATGACATATGTTGGGCGGAGTAACGCCCTCGATAATGAGCCCTGTGTTTCCCGATACATGCATTAGTCTGGCGTGACGAAGTGTCAAGAACGCCAGTATCCCTCCCCGTTATGTTAAGTGTCCGGAGGGTATGAAGTAACAAGAGACATTAAAAGAGGTTTACGCAGGGTCTTAATCTAAAAAGAAACCTTTGAGCGGGGCCCTGCTGCACGTTTGCACTTTTATCTTTGTTGTGCCGTATCCTGGAAGGGTGTAGCACGATGATCATCTATAAAAAAGGAAAAACCCAGGTGAAAGACTTGTGCGAAGACTTGGTTAATCTAAACAAACCATGAAAATGCAATATGTTATTGTATTAATAGGGTCGAGCCGAACTATGGGCTTCTTTTTGTGAGCAGCCCCTAGCACCGCCTATGGGGGCATATCTATCAACCCAAGTTCAGGTTCATCTGAGCTGTTACATCTGGTGGGGAGCCGAAATCTCCTAATCGTGTCCGCGGTCCTGATGACTGACCGTTTATTCTGGTTGGAGGGAGCGCTCACTGTTCGGCTGATAGAGCCGCCACATATTCTTCTGCACGTAAGGAACTCTTTGTATTTCCGCTAACTGTGATGACGCCGCGTGGACCGAGCATCTTAAGTTTAAGATAGGCATAGTGCGGTACTGCATTAAAATGAGCGAAGGCCGTTCTGCCAAGTAGTGTGTGATAGCCGCTTCGGAATGGAGAGATGTCAAAGATTAGTTCTTCGCTTCTGAAGTTGTCGGGAGAACCGAATACAACCTCTAGTACTAGAGAGCCCTGCAGCGGGCCTCGACGCCTGGTATAATTCCCTTAAAGGTAGTATTGCTCTGGCTGATTCTTGATGGGTCTATCCCCATTTTGGGGACAGTGTCCTAATATATCAGGTTAAGACTACTGCCGACGTCCATGAGGACTCGAGTGAGATGGTATCCATCAATTACTAGGTCGAGCACCAAGGCAGCCGATCCTCCGTGCCGGATACTAGTCGATGGTCCATGCGATCAAAGGTGATGGGGCGGGCCGACCAGGGATTGTACTTGGGGGCGACGGGCTCTACATCATATACGTTTTGGAGTGCGCGTTTGCGCCTTCTCTTTGGAATGTGAGTTGCGTATATCATATTCACTATTTTGACTTCTGGTGGGAATTTTTTTTGTCCCCCAGTGTTCGGCTGGCGAGTCTCATCCTCGTATTCACTTGGCGTCTCCCTCCCCTTGTGTTCGGCATTTAGCTTGCCAGCCTGCATGAAAACCCAGCACTCTCTGTGGGTGTGATTTGCAGGTTTTTTGGGGGTGCCATGAATCAGACATAACAAGTATAGAATCTTATTTAGGCTGGATGTTCCAGCTCTACTGCCTTTAAATGGCATCTTCCGTTGAACGGGTCGAGAGCCCCTGAATCCGGCGTTAACCATCGTGTTATCTAGGCTGTCTTCATTGTTTCGACGCTTGTTTTTATTGCGTCGTGACTTCCCGTTGCTATCCCTGACTTCGGATGTGCCTGGGTCGCTGGTGCCGCTACGGGCCAAGCAGCTGTCCTCGGCCGTGCAAAAGCGGCTCATAAGGCATGTAAGGGCTTCCATTGTCCTCGGCTTTTCTTGGCCGAGGTATCTAGCAAGCCATTCGTCTCGGATACTGTGCTTGAAAGCCACTAAGGCTTGGGCATCCGGACAGTCGATGATTTGATTCTTGTTAGTGAGAAATCTGTTCCAAAGCTTACGGGCTGACTCTCCGGGTTGTTGTATTATGTGACTTAAATCCTCTGCATCTGGAGGTCGAACATAGGTCCCTTGAAAATTGGCCCTGAAAGCATCCTCAAGTTCATCCCAACTTCCAATTGAGTTTTCGGGGAGGCTTTTCAACCAATGCCGAGATGGTCCTTTTAACTTGAGGGGCAGGTATTTAATGGCGTGGAGATCGTCTCTGGGAGCCATGTGGATATGAAGGATAAAGTCCTCAATCTAGACCCCAGGGTGTGTCGTTCCGTTGTATGCCTCTATATTCACGGGTTTAAATCCCTCTGGAAATTCATGTTCCAACACCACTGTATTTGGATGTGTCATGGCATGCTGTCGACGGTTGTTCTGTTCGGTGTTGATTCCGAGCTGGTATTCGATCGGTACGATCATTTTGATGGTTATGATCCTGCGCCGGAACACGTTGTCTAGGTCCATAAATGAACCTGGCCACGCCGGTTTTTTGTCCAGAAGCTCACATAAATCGTGTGCTGATTTGTGTGCGGCATCATTAGCCGCCCTGTCGCGTCCATGGGGTGGTCGGTCCGGCTGATCGACCGTGTTATTTTTCGGAGGAATGGGCTCTATGGCCTCATCGTTGAATTCTGGCAGCAGCTTGCGCTTTGGGTAGCTCTTTGTGTGGCGATCGTTGCCATATTTTTCTTCAGTGTCGAGCACTTTGTTCCATCTGTGGTTGAGCGCATCCTGCGTGGCCTTAAGCCTTTGCTTCGGCGTCTTCAAGCTCCTCGCGGTGGAAATAAGCCTGTGATGGAGGTTCTCTTGTTCCAAGTTTTTTCCTGGGATGATGAGTGCATCTTCGTCCGAACTGTTCTCCTCTTCGGAGACAGGTTGATGGATTTTACCCTCAGGATCAGCGTCATCTGACGTCGGCTCCGGACTATGTTCATCGTCCCCTGGTTCATCCCGCTCCATCGCTGGGTCCATGGGGTCGTCGTTTCCTTTGGAGTCGACCAGGGTATTCTTCTTTCTTGCGCTATTTTTACTGTGGCGGGATTTAGAGCGGCGCCTAGGGCGTCGCTTTGGTGGTTTATCGAGGGGATTATCCTTCGTTGCTTCCATCTGTTCCTGGCCATTGTTTTCTTTGGGGGTGTCCACCATATATACAATGTATGATGAGGTGGCTGTCTAACGCCCTATAGGCGGTGGTTCATGTTCTTCTCCTGCATCATCGTCCATGCTGTCGATGTCTTCGGAGTTGAATTCAAGCACGTCGGCTAAGTCATCGACAGTGGCTATGAAGTGGGTGGTGGGTGGGGAACGAATTTCTTCGTCGTCCACTTCCCACTCGAGTCAGACATAGTTCAGCCAAGAGTCCCCTGACAGAGAGAGAGACTTTAATGAATTTAGCACATCCCCAAGGGCGAGTGATGAAAGATATCCGTGGAGGTGAACTCCATAACCGGTGCCCAATCAGATTCGAAAGGCACGGGCGTACGCGGTTCGGATCCTATAGCCGGAGACGAGTCCGAGGGTCCAATGATACCGGCCTCATAAGAGGTGGGATCAGTGTTCGGCTCCGAGGCCGATGAGTGTGCGGCCTCCATGGCGAGGTCCATCCACCCGTCCTCGGATGGCGCAATCTACTCCGGATTGATTCCTGGGGCAGCCACAGGCGCGATCCCCCGAATACTGTCCGATGGCAGATCTAAGTCATGCTCGTCGTGACTATTCGGCGCACCTGACATGGTCTCGAATCCGTCGAAGTTCAAGTCTTCGCAGATGTCGGCGCTGTAGTTCAAGCTTCCAAACCTGACCTGATGGCCAGGGGCGTAGCTATCGATCTGCTCCAGATGACCAAGAGAGTTGGCCCGAAGTACGAAGCTATCATATACGAAGACCTGTCCGGGAAGGAAAACCTCCCCCTGGACTGCATCGTTGAAGATGATTGAAGGAGCCATGAAGCCTTATCGTGACGACATAGTGGAACTCTCAATGAAAGCACCAATGTCAGTGTCAAAACTGGCAGATCTCGGGTAGGGGGCCCGAACTGTGCGTCTAAGGCTAATGGTAACAGGAGGCTGGGGACACAATGTTTACCCAGGTTCGGGACCTCTCAATGGAGGTAATACCCTAGTTCCTGCTTGATTGATCTTGATGATATGAGTATTACAAGAGTTGATCTACCACGAGATCGTAGAGGCTAAACCCTAGAAGCTAGCCTATGATTATGATTGTTGTTGTCCTATGGATTAACCCCTCCGGTTTATATAGACACCGGAGGGGGCTAGGGTTACACAGAGTCGGTTACAGAGAAGGAGATCTACATATCCGAATTGCCAAGCTTGCCTTCCACGCAAAGGAGAGTCCCATCCGGACACGGGAAGAAGTCTTCAATCTTGTATCTTCATAGTCCAACAGTCCGACAAAAGTATATAGTCCGACTGTCCAAGGACCCCTTAATCTAGGACTCCCTCACCTGGCCATCCCATTAGTCCCGGTTCAGGTATGAACCGGGACCCATGGGGTAATTCGTCCAGGTTCGTGAGCCCAGAGGGCCGGCCGGGGCCTCGTGGGCATTGGTCCCCGTACGTGTGGACCCATTTGCCCCAGTTCAAGGCACGAACCGGGACTAATGGTCCTCGCTCTTGGCCCACAACCATTGGTCCCGGTTCATGGCTTTAACCGGGACAGAATTTTGGGATTTAGTACCGGTTTCTACCACGAACCGGGACAAACGAGTTGCCTATATATACCCCATCGCCACAGCAGAGCACTCCACAGTGCTCTGTTTTTTCTGGTCGGCGAGGGGAGCGCACTCGGGTGCTCTGGCTCACATCCTATGAACATGAGGTGTTCGACGCAATGTCCGAGCCACACTAGTTAATCTTTCTCCTCTTGAAACTCGACCTCCCAGCTCCATTTTCCCAGAGATTTGTCTAGGTTTAGCGATCTGTCACGTCCCGTCCCCGTCTTCACCGTCGTCGATCGCCCGCGCCGATCTCGACGCCGGCACCACCGTGCTGAGCCTCTTGTTCTTATCTTATTTCTGAAAGAAAAAAATTCTTACTTCAGATAGATACTTGTCTAATTTTCTTACTTGTATTATTCCTTGTTATTATTAGTGCGATGGTTTTGGTATCCGCCACCGTCCGCCCTTGTCCTGTCTATGATTCGGATGTGGTATATATTATCTTTTGATAACTATTTGGTTCATTTATTGTTTATGACAATTATGCCGACCAACGTGACATAGATTTTATTTATCTAGGAGGTGGTTGAACCGGAAATTCCAACCGACCCTATTATGGAGAGGTTAAATTTAGTTGAAGAAGAAAACAATTACTTGAAGGAAAAAGTAAAAAAATTGAGGAGGAGAAGATGATATTGGAGTTGCATGTTGCGGATGTCGTCGATGATCACAAGATCAAGATGGATGCAATGTGGTTGAAGATTAGAAAGATTCGAAAATATGACATTCATACCGAGGCTTGGTATCATTATGCAGTTGGACCAGTTGTTACCTTGGTTGCGATTATGATCGCATTTGTTGTTGCGTTGAAATGTTTTACATAATTTCACTGTATGGTTTAATTAGATTCTCTGGAAAGCTATATGTTGCTCAATGAGAACTATGTATGTACTTTGGTTTTAATGTGATGATGAACTTGTATTAATTTGGTCACTTATCTATTCATGAGAGGGTTGAAAATTTATGATGTGGCTTTGAATGGTGCATTTTGAACACAGAAAAACTATGGAGTTCAAATAAGTTCAAAAAATGAAATCCCTTTGTAACAGACGAGTTTCCGTATGAAACGCTGATACTTCGAAAGAGATTGTCCATTTTGTACACAAAGTGCATCCAGTTTTTGATTTAACCCTCTCTAATTTCTTGCACATGCAATGTGGGTGAAATGATGATACCATGCCAACTTTCAACCTTTTCAGAGTTCATTTCAAATGCTTTTCAATTTCATGGTCTTATAGCTCAAAATAATCATTAAATGCATGAAAAATAACAAATGAAGTCAGAAAGGGCTGAAAATTGATGATGTGGCTTTGAATGGTGCATTTTGAACACAGAAAAACTATGGAGTTCAAATAAGTTCAAAAAATGAAATCCCTTTGTAACAGACGAGTTTCCGTATGAAACCCTGATACTTCGAAAGAGACTGTCCGTTCTGTACACGAAGTGCATCCAGTTTTTGACCCTCTCTACTTTCTTGCACATGCTATGTGGGTGAAATAATGATACCATGCCAACTTTCAAACTTTGGAGAGTTCATTTCAAATGCTTTTCAATTTCATGGTCTTATAGCTCAAAATAATCAGTAAATGCATGAAAAATAACAAATGGAGTCAAAAAGGGTTGAAAATGATGATGTGGCTTTGAATGGTGCATTTTGAAACAGAAAAACTATGGTGTTCAGATAAGTCCAAAAAAATAAAATCCGTATGTAACAGACAAGTTTCCGTATGAAATCCCTTTGTAACAGACGAGTTTTCGTATGATATCCCTTTGTTTCAGAGTTCATAAATAACTTTTTTTACAAACTTTAATAACAAAAAGAATTATCACAAAATAAAATAAATAAGTAATTTGAAACAAAATAATATAAAGTTTAATAAGATATATTAGTAGAAGCAAAATAAAATAAAATAAAATAAACTTTAATAACATAAATAAAATTTATGAAACTGAAATTATCAAAGTATTTTCTGTTCAAAACATTATAAGCAACCTCTAGTGTTATTGAAACTAAAATTATATAATATTGATGCAACTAAAATTATCAAAGTATTTTCTGTTCAAAATCTTTAAAAGCAAAATGAATTTCATAAAGAACTTTTTTTGTTAGAAACTTTAATAGCAAAAAGAATTATCACAAAATATAATAAATAAGTAATTATAAACCAAATAAAATAAAATAAATAAGTATTTTGTAGTAAGTAGAAACAAAACAAAACAAATAAAGCAAAAAAGAAAACAGAAAACTGGGAAAAAATAAAAAAATTGCCACCTACTAGGCCACCACGGCCTGAATACGACTAGAAACCCATCAATGGGCCAGGATTCAGGCCCGCAGAAGGCCCAGTAGGCCCATTAGGCATAGCAGTCACAATTAGGCCCATAAGCCTGCAATGGAGAGGAGCTTGAGAGGGGTGCGGCAGTGGGGCTTATAAACCACTGCGCGCCCCACTCAAATAGCGAGGTGGGGCTAAACTCACACCACCACGCCGCTGTGCAAGGACTTTGGTCCCGGTTGGTACCGGTGGCACCAACCGGGACTAAAGGGGCTCAGTGGTACCGGTTCGTAGCACCAACCGGTACCAATGTCCCCTCTTTAGTCCCGGTTGGTGCCACCAACCGGGACCAAAGGCCTCTGCTTCCCGCCCTTTGGGTTGCTGAAAAGTGACCTTTGGTCCCGGTTGGTGGAACCAACCGGGACTAAAGGGTGCATTGGTCCTGGTTGGTGCCACGAACCAGTACCAATGCCCTGTGTATATAAGAAAACACTTAGTAGTTTCGACCAAATCCATCACTTCTTCTCCCCCGACGCCCCTGCTCCTCCTCGCCGTCACCGCCCGACGCCCCTGCTCCACCTTGCCGTCGCCGCCGCCACCGGCGTTGTTAGGCTGCTCATGTCATCGTCGCCGCCGCCACCGACACCGTCAGGCTACTCAACGTTGCTGACGCTGCCGCTGACGCCCTCTACCCCGACAACGGCGTCGACCCTCTCGCCCCTGCCGGCCCCGACGTGCCGTCCACCGTGCCCCGCCGCCCCCTGTGAGCACCAGCCTGCTCCCGCGCCCCTACCCTGTCCCGAGCTCCTGCCCTGCCCCGCCGGCGCCGACGCCGGCCCCTCCGTCGTGCCCCTCCGCGCCTGCGTCGTGCTACTATTAGATTTTTAGATGTTTTTAGATGTTTTTTAGACGTGTTTATATGCTATTTTTAGATGTTTTACATGTTTTTTAGATTATTTTAATTTATGTTTAGCTTAGTTTTAAGATTAGGAAAATTTCATATGTGTAGTTGATTTAGATGTTGTAATTTGTTCATAACAATTGTGCACTTTTGTATAGAAACTTTATTTTTTTCATATGTACGAAAATGTAGAGTGAAAACAAAAGCAAACATACAAGAAATAACAAAGGAAAAATGAAGAAGGAAAACAAAACTGCCCGGCTCGGCCACCACCGCATTTTCATAAAGTGTTTCCAACACATTTACATCAGGGGGGACATCGGAAAAAATAAGAAGAGGAAGAAGAAGAAAAAAAAGAGGAGAAGAAGAAGGAATAGAGGAGTGGAAGACTTTTTTCTTCTACTCCTCTATTCCTTCTTCTTCTCCTCTTTTTTTCTTCTTCTTTTTTATCGCGAACAAGGGCAGAGGGTCGAGGGTTGGGAACTAGGGCAGAGGGTAGAGGATCACCCTTTCGACTGTGCTAATTTATACCACGAGAGCACCCCACGGCCCTCTCGCATGACCGAAACTCTCGAGGACACCCAACCCCTAGAAAAAAACGAAGTCGGTCTCCTACCCCCTCCCGCCGCGCCCCTACCCGACAAACTCTCTCGAGACCACCCAAATTTACCATGTTAAAAGAGCATTGTCATCGAGGCCACCCCAAACCCTTGAAGCGTTGTCGAGGCCACCCCAAACCCTTGAAGCATTGCCGAGGCCACCCTAAACCCTAGAGAAGCAGCATCGCGGCCACTAATATGATTCCTTATTGTGATTAGCTAGCTAGTTCTACGTTTGCCACTAATATATACATCTATCATGTTTGAATAATAATTGCCATGTTGTAAATATTTGCAAAAACTATGGAGCACCCCCGAGACGAAGCAACAGAAGCGATGTTGGGGGACATGATCGCAAAAGGAAGTGATGTCATCTTGTCGTTTCTGAACAACAGCGATGGTCTGGAAGGACAGGGTGAAGATGAAGGCTATGATTATGATGGCTCCGGTGACCCAATGCCAGTACAAGAAGGAGACCATGATGACGGCTCCGGTGACCGAACCGAGTCCGGCCAGGTATATATATTAGTTAAGCCTGTGTTGACTTGCTAATTGATGAATTCATTGTTTTCGTATGTACATATATTAATTAACTCTCATCTTTCTTATTTTTTCTAGCCCTCCGGATCGAGGACAACTTCGGTAAATAGACGAGGCCCGGAGAAAAAGTTGCGCTCTCGGATGAAAGGTTTGAGATCACAGCAATTGCGCGCGAAGGCAAGCCGATTGAACCCATCCGGACAAAGGAAGCATTTTCCGCTCAGTGCGCGGTTCTTGTTAGGGACAAGATCCCGATCAGTATCCACCAATGGTTAAAGCCTAAGAATGAAGACCCTGAGGTGTCTTATGTCTCCGATATGCAGAAAGATGATCTTTGGACAACGCTTAAGGCAAATTTCACCCTACCGCCCAGAGGAGGATCTGGAGAAGCCAGTTAAAGAGCAATCGATCAAGTCTCATGCTCTTAAGAAGATGGCAGAACAATTCAGGAGGCGGAACAATGAGCTGAAAACATCGTTTGTCGATGAAGAATAGACACCAGAATTCACCGGCCAGTATGAGAAGATCAGAGATCACTGGCCCGCATTTCTGACCCACAAGACATCAAACAAGAGTAAGAAGATGTCAACGACAAACAAGAAAGATGCTGCGAAGAAGAAGCATCACCATCGCACGGGGTCAGGTGGCTACCTCAAAGCCCGACCGTTGTGGGACAAGGCTGAGAATGACCTGATTGATAAAGGGGTCAAACCAGAGACATTGAACTGGCCAGACCGTTGCTGGACTTGGTTCTTCGGGATTGGCAGAACCTTGGACCCTGTATCAGGGAAGTGCGTTTGGACGGACGAGCAACTGCGAATACCCGTCACGAGGCTTCAGTACTATATCGACGCAGCGCAGCAAGGGAAGTTTTTTCCAGACAAAGAGAAGGACGAGCTCAAAATGGCCCTCGGGAATCCTGAGCACCATGGATGGACACGAGGTACGCCAGGCTCCATACGTGGAAGGATGGGTTTCCGGACGCAGGGGGTTACAAATGCCAGGAGAGGAGGAAGAAAGTGGAGCATAGCCAACTGCAGGCGCTGCACGCAAGGGTACAAGCAATAGAGGATCGAGAAACAAATCGCAGCAAACGACATGCCGAAGCTTCCCCTGAAGCTACCCCGCCATCTCAGTGGAGAAGCAGCGTGTCTTCCACCGAGCAGCTTCAGCTGGAGCCTGTCTTCACGGCTCCTGCTAGCCACCCCGTGGATGCTATCACGGAGTCTCAACATTGCTACCTTATAATGCAATGGATAAAATTGAAAGTCAAGGCAGCTTTTGGCTCTGTTTTACCTGCTGAACCTGGCGCAACCTACCACTGCCGGTCTATTCTAGAAGGATATGCTAGGATGATGTTGGATGAAATAACAGATGGATTTGAGGACCTCGAGCTTGACCACCCTACGGTTGAAGGGGAGATTCGGCTGGGTTCTTCTGTGAAGACTCCATGCCTATGGCGGAAGGAGCTCATCAACCTTCCGAACTGGATGCCTCCTCCTCCTCATCCTCCTCCGGCGAGTCAGGGCACTCCGCCTCCTCTTCCACCTCCTCCTCCGGCGAGTGATCAGGGCACTCAGCCTCCTTCTCGTCCTGCGCCGGCACGCCCGAGCACTCAGCCTCCCCCTTCTCCGCCTCGTCAACAAGGTCTGAAGAGACCCGCTGCCGCCCCGGCTGCTCCGGCGTGTCGTAGTCCTTCTCTTCCGTCTCGTCTGCTCCAGCATCTAGCAGTATAGCCAGAGGCGGGAGGCAATACGGATTCGGTCCTTCTCTGAAGACTCTAGAGAAGTTACCATACGAGAGGATCCTGGAGGAAAACACGAAGATCGGGCGAGCCGAAGTGAAGAACTTCTTTGAAGGGGTGAAAGCAAAGAAACATCCACCTCCGGAGGAGAAGATAGATCCGGTGAAAGCGAAGTGTACTCTGGCTGCCCTGAAGAAACCACAAAAGTCTCAACTATGAGCACATAATTGAAAAGTCATTTATCAAAGTGGAACCGTCGGGAAGTACTGTCATTGAACAAAGGTTAGCAGAACAACGAGATGGGAAAAAATTGCCCAGTTTGGCGAACAAGCAAACCAATCGTCCCCCCCGCTCCAGGTGTCTAGCGATATCGTTGCTAATGAGCCAGGGATGGTGCCCGGTTATAAAAATCTTGGAGATTACCTGCCCGACGATGTAGATTATGATTTCTCGGAGGTGGACGGACACAAATATGAGTACGGGAAGCCTCTCGTCAAAGATGAAAGATCTCTAACAACAAGGACGCGAAGATTCCATGATTGGTACATGAAAACCTGCAGAGAGTCTGGGGGACGAATATTTTGATGCTGAGAGTTAAAGAGGAGCATGACCTCGTTGGAATTGAGCTGTTGAATGTTCCATTTGAGGAGTTCTTCCAGTTTTTCAATCAAAAGGCGCTCGATAAATTAACGGTCATTTGCTACTGTCTGTAAGTAGTACTACTTCTGTCATTAAGTCTCTATATATAGGTCAACTCTATTATTGCATGTATTTTTAATTATCCTCACTATATTATGCAGATTGAAGATCGCCGAATTGAAGAAAAGACAAATAGATGATATTGGGTTCATTAACACAAATCTCATAGATGCATATATGGTTGAATTTCAGGCCAGAGATATCGAGGCCAAGCTGCAACAATCGTTTGTATTAAATCAAAACAAAGCTATAATATTCTTTCCTTACAACTTCAAGTGAGTGTTATTGTCTTGTGCATATTCGATTTCCCTTATTAGTCGAGGTTATAGTAATGTAATTGATGAGTTATGCATGTGTGCGCAGCTTCCATTATATTCTCCTAGATATTAAGCTTGAGTAGGGACTAGTAACAGTCTTAGACTCGAGACGAAAATATCCCAAGGAGTATGCTGACATGACTGAAATTCTAGAGAAGTAAGTTAAATCGATCATTATCGCACCATATCGGTAACTTTGTTCATTTCCTGATATCAAGTAATTGTTTTCTTTGTCTGGCAGGTTTTGGAAAAAAAATCACCTCAAAAACTCTGGGACTGCCGAAAAAGCTGCAATTTAAACACCCGAAAGTAAGTACTATAGTAGCATGTTCCGCGCATCTCCTAGTGATTCAAGCGCTAGTTTCATCAATACCATTTAGCATTCTTGCTTATTAGTTTGATTGACCTCTATTTCTTGTAAAGTGGTTGTGGCAGGAACAAGGGAATGATTACCGTGGATACTACATTTGTGAGTCCATCCGCCACACGACCTGTGAGCGGGGCTACTCTGACAAACAATATGAAGTGTGTAAATAATAATATTCAAAATTTTATTTTATTACCATCATTTGTGTTGAGTTTCATTTATTGATATATATGTATTGACCCCCTTCTTCAAATTAGATATTTTGGATGCGGGATGAACTCCTACCACCAGATCATATGCGAGGAATTCAAGAGGAATTGGCGGCATTCTTTCTTGACCACGTGATCGATAAAGACGGAGAATACCATGTGGACCCTGAGTTTATATATAATTAGGAGATTATATTGTAAGAGATAATTATATTGTATATATGTTGAACTTGTTGTTTCACCAATCTCTCAGAGAAGGAGAGGTGGTCGATATCACTTCTGTTTGTATGCATATGTGCATGACGATCTTCTGTTTCCTTCATTTGCTTACTAGCTAGCATGTTTAGTCCTCTCTATACGTATAGTACGTAGCGTCGACCAAACACGGAGATAAGAGACGACACTTCTCTCTATTACTTAGCTAGCTAACACAATATATGCAACACCTAAATTAACCCCCCAAAATCCCGTAACCCCCCCCCCCACTTTCAATAAGATAAATAAAAACCCCAGCCCCTGAAATGCTGACGTGTGGATGCATATTGGTCCCAGTTGGTGCCACCAACCGGGACCAAAGGGCCTCCTGCCTGGGCTCGCCGCACCGGCCACATGGGGGCCCATATGTCCCGGTTTGTATAAGAACCGGGACTAAAGGCCTAGGGCATTAGTAACGACACTGTTGTCCCGGTTCAACAATCGGGACAAATGGCCCTTACGAACCGGGACAATAGACCCTTTTTCTACTAGTGAAACTCACTTCTGAATCAGTTCAGTTTCTTGAGTCTCAACTACAAGCTGAAAGACATCGATCAGTTGTGATGCGACAAGAAGCGGAAGGACTGCGGAAGTCCCTGGAGCATTCAGATGCATACTTTCTGGTGCAACAGCAAGCTTTGGAGGATTTTAGCGCCAAACGGGACAAAGCTAATAAGCTTGCTAAGCTTATTGCCAGAATGGTGGATACCCAGGATAACATTTCTTGAGCTCTTATGAAGTTGTTTCAGTTATGCTCTTGTTTTGCTGCCGCGTTTATTTGCACTGGTGGCCAATTTTGACGGCCAGTGTACGTACTATGCTGCTTTGTTCCCTATATTTGCACTGGTGGCGAACTTTGATGCCCAGTGGATGTAATATGTGTAATGGCGGTAATAGGGTAGCGTTAATTGCTTGCTTATTTATTTCCTTATTGTCTTGTTTAGTAGTTTGCTTATTGTCATTGTTGTTATTTTCTTGTGTTTTTCTAGTGGCCACAATAGCCTATTTTTGGTAACTAGGCCAAAATAATCATGGCATCAAACAGACTGTTGTAACCATGGGCCTCCTGCAGGCTGTATGATCCATGGGCCTTCTATGGGCCGTAGGGTCCATTGGCCTTTTATACTAGCCATAAGTTCCATGGGCCTTCTACCGGCCGTATGATCCATGCGCCTTCTACGGGCCGTAGGATCCATGGGCCTTTTACGTGGCGTATCATCATTTCGCCAATCATGGGCCGTACTATTCGTGGACCCTAGTTGGCCGTTAATAGGCCGTATTTGATAACTCTATGAAAACAACCCAACAGTTTTTTTGACATGAAAACGGCCCAACACATTAACGGGCCACAAACGGGCTGAATTTGGCCCACAAGCAAAAAATGACAGTAACGGGCCGTAAGTAACCAAATGCTGGAAATGAGCCGAAGAATAAATGGGCCCTAAGAAGGCCGAAAGATAACTTGGGCTGGAAACGCCCAATGGAATAATGGTCCGTTAATGGGTATAAAGTGATATACCGTTCATTATGGGCCAGTTTCACCACGGGTCATTAATGAGCCAAGAGTTACAAAGGGCGTCATATGGGCCGAAAGACGTCATGGGCCATACATGGGCCAGAAGTTAAAATGGGCTGGAATCATATTAGACGGCCTAGATGAAGCTAATGGGCCTAATTCAGAAAGGTCGTAACGGGCCCTGGGTTAGCGGGCTGTAAATGTGCTATATGCGAACATGTCGTTAATAGGCTTTCCGTGGGCCGGCACGCCACCTTTTGACCAAGTCAAACGGGCCAGCCTTTTCACAGGAATGGGCCTCTGTTGGGCCGTGCCACGTGTGGACATATCATAGGCGCCTTGGGTCCAATGAGTGGATGACATCTGTCCCAGCGGTGAGCCGACACGTGTTTCCTCCAGCCAATAATGATTTTACACGTGGAAAATCCCCATTGGTTGGGGTTGTTAATGGGTTATCGGATCCAAAACCAGACCCGATTGCTTAATGGTGTTCCGTTATGGTGGATGCCACGTGTCGGTCACCCTTGACGAAAGCACTTCCATGACGCGCGATTTATCGTCATGGAAGTGGACACCTCCGTGATGATAGTTTTGGTAATGTCATGGAACACTTCTATGACAGCACAGGTATGACTATCTTGATCCTGTCATAAAATCGTCATGGATGTACATGCATGAAAAATAATGCGACCTACTATGACAAACACGTACCATCACGAGAGTGTACTTTTTTGTAGTGAGAGGCGGCCATAGTGCAGGGTCTGGGAGGTCGAGGCGTGGCTGGGGAGGCCGAGTCGGGGTCGGGGAGCCCGGTGCGGCAGTGCGTCCTGCCGGGGTGGTAGCGGGTGGGGTCGGGGAGGTCCAGGCCAGGGAGGTTGGCGAGGCCGGGGCGGGGTCGAGGCGGGGCAGACTCGAGCAGGAAGCGGGGCACGCAGATCCGGCCGGCGAAGGCCGGTTGAGGCAGCAGTGATGGCTGGTGGAGAGGCGGCGGCAGTGAAGATGCCGGTGTGGAGGCATGGGGGATGGATAGGGGAAATAATGAGTGGAGGCGAGGATGCCGCGAGGGGATAAGGCAGACTATGCCGACGGCTTAGCCGTCAGCATAGATATAATAATGCCACGTGTGCATCTATGCCGACGGCTAAGCCATAGGCATAGATATATCTTTTTCTTTGTTTTTATGCATCAACCTTAATCTTTTTCTAAAAAAATTATGTTACCGCTATGTTAATTATTGTCTCTAGCCTTCCTATACCCTCCAACATGACCACCGAGCGACCTAACCACAACAAGATTGACTCGTAGATCTACAGGTGCCAGTGGCGGCACCGTTTGTGAAGGGACTCCCACTTCAGAGATGCGTGTCGGGCATTTGCAACCGCCACAACACTTCAAGACTTGTGAGAGCCGAGATGCAAGAACCCCTTCGTTTCCCCCCTCTAGGTGCCGGCGGCGGCGCCGTCCGTTAGGGGGCCACACCATGGAGACGCCACACTGTTACCACAGAATGTTTACTACCGTGTCACCGCGATCCGTTATGGGGGCCATACCCTAGAGACATGTGCCGCCTCTTTAGACATGCCACCACACCGTACGGCATGTATGAGGGCCCGGTGTGATGCTCCAGTGGCATTGCTACCCCCCCGGGCCCCGTCCCGCCTAACCCTTGAGCGGTTGACCACAAGATCTAGCCCTTTGACTTCACACAGACGTGCTTTGACCAGTTGACCTCTCCACTCGGGTGTGTTGGTCAGCCTAGAGGGACACCTGGGAGCAACATCCAGGCCAAACCCATAGCTACATCACCTTCGTGTAGACCCGACGCGTCTGTGTCCTCCTCGAGGTGACGGCACTGGCACCGTCCGTGAGGAGGGCCACACTGAAGAGACACGTGCCGCCTCGTCAAACATGCCCCCACACCACCCCGCATGTATGAGGGCCCGGTGCAACGCTTCGGTAGCATTGCTACCCCCGTCCCGCCTAAGCCTGGAGCGGTTGACCATAAGATCTAGCCATTTGACTTCCCACGGACGGGCTTTGACCAGTGGACCTCTCCACCCGGTTGTGTTAGGTAAGCCTAGCGGGACACCCGGGAGCAACATCCGGGCCAAACCCACAGCTACATCACATCCGTGTAGACCCGATGCGTCCGTTTCCCCCCTCCAAGTGTCGGCGACGGCGCCGTCCGTGAGGGGGGCCACACCACGGAGACGCGTGCCGCCTCTTCACACATGCCACCACACTACCCCGCATGTACACTACTAGGAAAAGGCTTATACATAGAAGTTTACCAATAGTGTTTGTTTGTGTCCCCACGCTACTGGTAATTACCAGTAGCGTTGGGTACAAAGCGCGCTACTAGTATGCCTTAGCAGCAGCATTGGTTTCTTTTGCTCACGCTACTAGTACGAATAGATGGGGTGGGATGATGTGCTTTACTTAGTAGCAGCGCCGCATCTATTCGTACTAGTATTGGTTCATGAGGATAGCAGATTGGATCGAGGATTCAGGTGCGACCGCACGAGTGCACCACTGCCGCCGCTGCCTGGATTCTGTGGTGGGCATCTCAACTCGCCTTGCCACTATGTGGACTCCCCTCGCCGCCGCTTGGAGTGTCCGCCGCCGCGGCCGCCTGTTCGCCCTCACGAGAAGGTATCCCCCCCCGGCCCCTTCCCGGTCTCTGCTCTCTTTCGGTGATCCTCCCGCTCTTGCTGGCTTGTTGCATGCTGCCATGCTGATTCTGGGTGTGCTTGCTGCGGCGTGCGCGCGTTCATGTTTGGTGTGTCTGTCACTTTGTTTGCGTACTTCTTCTGTATTTGTGTTTGTGCTTGCTAGCTTCTGCTAGACGCTAGGTGTTGGCCTCCACTATATCAACAATAATCTGCTGCTGACCTGTTGATGTTGCCAAGTATGATGAAATGTACTACCATAAATTGTACCTCCCTGGTGTTATTCTGGACCATTTCCATCTAGTATTTGGATTTGCTGCTGAGCAAATCATTGTTTGATTTGATGACAATTAATTTTGTATCCTTAAGCTTATCTGCAGAATCCAGTATATTATATGTAGTAATGTTGGTTCAGTTTCCATACTTGATTTCAAGGGACTAGAGTTTGGTTATGAACAAAAATAGCAGTCCTCTTCATCTTCAAGTCACTAACAATGTTGTAACTAAGTCAAAATTGAGCACTTGCAATTGAAAATAAAAATCATTCTTTTCACTTCAGGTAGGACTTGTAGGGGATCTAGCCGCCAATGGCGTCTAGATATGTAAACCCTAGCATATTAATCCAATATTGCTCTGGATCTCTGAAATTTCTAGTGTTAATTTCAGGTAGCGACAATTGGTGTCTAGAGCCAGTAAATCCTTGGAGGCGACGTGGATCTATGGTTCTCTCATAGATCCCTGGTCAACCTAGGCGGTGTGGAGGCGGCATGTTTTTCGGGTGCATTCGGTAGTCCAGCCTGGTTACTGAAGAACATCTCTTGGGTGGTAAAATCAAATCCCAGCACCTGATATTTGATGGTGCATCTTTAGTGGTAAACATGATAAGGCAAATGTTTCTTTCCAGTTAACAGGATGTATATAGTGGCACTGTATATTTATCCAAGTGATTATAGTAATATGTCACTATTGGTTTCCATCCGTAGAGAAAAATAGCATTTGGCGGATCTTTGATTCTTCATAAACATGAAGAAGTATGATATAAATTTGTTTAATCAGACCTACTTCTATTAATGCAAAATTGTCATGTGACCTACTGGGTCAAGATATTTTGGTAAGCATGTGAGCCTATGGTGATAATCAAATTGAAACATGTAGCTGCTAAAATAGTGCAGTAACCTTTGTTCTTTTCATTCTAGATATCTAGATATTGAATTTATAGTTTGCTGCAGTAGATAGTTTCTTTTCCACCCAAATAAGGCACATGCTCTATATTGGATATAACTGTTCACCACTTTTGCTTCTCTGATGAGAACAAATTTTCAGAATGAATCATTTGCAAACACCGAAAACTAGTGCTACTGTTCATTTTTTTATGTTCAAAATCTGGCCTTCCCAAGCAAATCCCAGGTATTAAGTGTACTATTATAGAGTGCACTAGGTTAACATGCCTTAACTAATTAAGTCAAATAGTTCTTAGAGCTGCCATTAATTTCTGAACTTTTGAGTTGGTCTAGGTAGTTCGTGATTCTATTTCGAAACTTCAAATTCACATACACTGCATTGCAGCCATGCTTTCAAAACTTCAAATGTTTTTGGTTCAGCAACAACTAGTCATAACCAAAATCTTTTGCACAGTAATGATCGTTTGATGCCACTGGTTGATCTGATAGTTGATATTGTCTTCTCCTTTTTGCAGGTATGGCGACCAAAGAGGAAAGATAGAACAAGACTACCTTCACGCCATCGGAAACACTCTTCAAGCCAGAGAGATAACGCAGGACTACCACATCCTGGTGGGTGCCGTGCTCTTCAACCCCTCAGAAGCGGACTTTGTTGTGAAGCCCAGAGACTGCATCGCGCAGATGATCGTCTAGGTGATTGTGACGCTGGAGGTCGCCGAGGTGGAGGACCTCGACGCCAACGCCACCCTCCAGGGGGAGGTTGGGTTCAGGTCCATCGGAGTTTGAACTCCGAGGCATTGGTAGATACATTAGAGAAGTGGTCTTGTTGTTCATGTATGATGTTAAATGGGATCTCATGATCTCTTTGAGTTGAGATGTTCAATGATACATCCATGCACGTTGGCCGCCCCATGCCTCGTGGGCCACCTGGCAGCCCTCTGGTGCCCATCTTCTGCTATATGAATTCTTTTACCCTGGAAAAAAATCATAAGCAAGCTTACAGGACGAAACTCCGCCGCCACGAGGTGGAACCTCGGCGGAACCAATCTAGGGCTCTGGCGGAGTTGTTCTACCAGGGAAACTTCCCTCCGGGAGGGGGAAATCATCACCATCGTCATCACCAATGATCCTCTCATCGGGAGGGGGTCAGTCTCCATCAACATCTTCACCAGCACCATCTCCTCTCAAACCCTAGTTCATCTCTTGTATCAAATCTTTGTACCAAAACCTCAGATTGGTACCTGTGGGTTGCTAGTAGTGTTGATTACTCCTTGTAGTTGATGCTAGTTGGTTTATTTGGTGGAAGATCATATGTTCTAGTCCTTAATGCATATTAATACCCCTATGATTATGAACATGAATATGCTTTGTGAGTAGTTACGTTTGTTCCTCAGGACATGGGAGAAGTCTTGCTATTAGTAGTCATGTGAATTTGGTATTCGTTCGATATTTTGATGAGATGTATGTTGTGTCTCCTCTAGTGACGTTATGTGAACATCGACTACATGACACTTCACCATTGTTTGGGACTAGAGGAAGGCATTGGGAAGTAATAAGTAGATGTTGGGTTGCTAGAGTGACAGAAGCTTAAACCCTAGTTTATGCGTTGCTTCATAAGGGGCTGATTTGGATCCATATGCTTCATGCTATGGTTAGGTTTACCTTAATACTTATTTTGTAGTTGCGGATGCTTGCAATACGGGTTAATCATAAGTGGTATGCTTGTCCAAGAAAGGGCAGTACCCAAGCACTGGTCCACCCACATATCAAATTATCAAAGTAATGAATGCGAATCATATGAGCATGATGAAAACTAGCTTCACGAAAATTCCCATGTGTCCTCGGGCACGCTTTCCTCTTTATAAGAACTTGTCCAGGCTTGTCCTTTGCTACAAAAAGGATTGGGCCACCTTGCTGCACCTTACTTACTTTCATTCTTGTTACCCGTTACAAATTATCTTATCACAAAACTATCTGTTACCTACAATTTCAGTGCTTGCAGAGAATACCTTACATAAAACCGCTTATCATTTCCTTCTTCTCCTCGTTCGGTTTGACACTCTTACTTATCAAAAGGACTACGGTAGATACACTATACTTGTGGGTCATCAAGACTCTTTTCTGGCGCCATTGCTGGGGAGTGAAGCGCCTTTGGTGAGTGGAACTTGGAAAGGAAACATTTATATAGTGTGCTGAAATTTACTATCACTTGTTACTATGGAAACTAATCGTTTGAGGGCTTGTTTGGGGTATCTTCACCCCGACCAGTAGAGCAAAGAGTGGCTCCTCAACCTACTAAACCTACTGAAAATGTTTATTTTCAAATTCCTTCGGGTATGGTAGAGAAACTGCTAGCTAATCCCTTTGCAGGAGATGGAACACTACATCCCGATTTGCACCTTATCTATGTGGATGAAGTTTGTGGATTATTTAAGCTTGCAGGTATGCCCGATGATCTTATTAAGAAGAAGGTCTTACCTGTATCTTTGAAGGGAGACGCATTGACATGCTATAGGCTATGTGATGATATGGGATCTTGGGACTATAAACGATTGAAATTGGAATTTCACCAGAAGTTTTATCCTATGCATCTTGTTCATCGTGATCGCAATTGTATATATAATTTTTGGCCTCGCGAAGGAGAAAGCATAGCTCAAGCTTGGGGGAGGCTTAAGTAAATGTTATATTCATGCCCCAATCATGAGATCTCAAGAGAAATGATTATTCAAAACTTTTATGCTTGGCTTTCTCTCAACAATCGCACCATGCTTGATACTTCTTCTGCTGGTTCCTATATGATGAAGACTATTGGATTCAAATGGGATTTATTGGAAATAATTAAATGCAACTCTGAAGATTGGGATTCCAACGATGGTAAGGAGTCAGGTAAACACCTAAGTTTGATTGTGTTAAATCTTTTATGGATACCGATGCTTTTCGTGGATTTAGCACTAAATATGGACTTGACTCTGAGATAGTAGCTTCTTTCTGTGAATCATTTGCTACTCATGTTGATCTCCCTAAGGAGAAGTGGTTTAAATAAAATCCTCCCTTTGAAGTAAAAGTAGTTGCACCTGTTACAGTTGAAGAAAAGATTATCACTTATAATGATCCTATTGTCCCTACTACTTATATTGAGAATCCACCTTTCCCTGTTAGGATAAAGGATCATGCTAGAGCTTCAACTGTTGTTCGTAAGAGTAATACTAAAACATATACACCTCCTGAGCAAATTAAAGCTGAACCTAGTATTGCTATGGTTAAAGGTCTCTTGGCTGATAATATTGATGGGCATGTTATTTACTTTTGTGATGAAGCTGCTAGAATTCCTAGACCTGATACTAAGAATAAACATAGACCTGTTGTAGGCATGCCTGTTATTTCTGTTAAAATAGGAGATCATTGTTATCATGGCTTATGTGATATGGGTGCTAGTGCAAGTGTAATACCTCATTCCTTATACAAAGAAATTATGCATGATATTGCACCTACTGAGATAGAAGAAATTCATGTTACAATTAAGCTTGCCAATAGAGATACTATTTCACCAGTTGGGATTGTTAGAGATATTGAAGTCTTGTGTGGGAAAGTTTAATATCCTGCTGATTTTCTTGCTCTTGGTTCCCCACAAGATAGATTTTGTCCCATCATATTTGGTAGACCCTTCTTGGACACTGTTAATGCTAACATTGATTGCGAAAAGGATGTTGTTACGATTCGCTTAGGAGATATGTCTCATGAGTTTAATTTTGCTAAATTTCGTAGACAACCCCATGATAAAGAATTGCCTAGTAAGGGTGAAATTATTGGTCTTGCTTCTATTGTCGTGCCTCCTACTGATCCGTTAGAACAATATTTGCTAGACCATGAAAATGATATGTTTATGAATGAAAGAAGGGAAATAGATGAAGTATTCTTTAAACAGGGACCTATTTTGAAACACAACTTGCCTGTCGAAATCCTAGGGGATCCTCCTCCACCCAATGGTGATCCCGTGTTTCAGATTAAACCATTACCTGATACTCTTAAATATGCTTATCTTGATGAAAAGAAGATATATCCTGTTATTATTAGTGCTAACGTTTCAGAGCAAGAAGAGGAAATATTATTGAAAACTCTGAAGAAGCACCATGCTGCTATTGGATATACTCTTGATGATCTTATGGTCATTAGTCCCACTCTATGCCAACACAAAATAAAATTAGAGGAAGATGCCAAACTAGTTGTTGATCACCAACGACGATTAAATCCTAAGATGAAAGAAGTGGTAAGAAAGGAAATACTAAAGCTCCTTGAGGCAGCTATAATTTATCCCGTTGCTGATAGTCAATGGGTAAGTCCTGTCCATTGTGTCCCTAAGAAAGTAGGTATTACTGTCATTCCTAATGATAAAGATTAATTGATCCGCAAAGAATTATTACAGGTTATAGGATGGTAATTGATTTCCGGGAATTAAATAAAGCTACTAAAAAAGATCATTACCCTTTACCTTTTATTGATTAAATGCTAGAAAGACTATCCAAACATACTCATTTTTGCTTTCTAGATGGTTACTCTGGTTTCTCTCAAATACCTGTGTCAGCTGAGGATCAAGAAAAGACCACTTTCACTTGCCCTTTCAGTATCTTTGCTTATAGATGTATGCCTTTTGGTTTATGTAATGCACCTGCTACCTTTCAAAGATGCATGATGGTTATATACTCTGACTTTTGTGAAAAGATTTGTGAGGTATTCATGGATGATTTCTCCATTTATGGATCCTCTTTTGATGATTTCTTGAGCAACCTTGATCGAGTTTTGCAGAGATGTGAAGATACTAGTCTTGTTTTGAATTGAGAGAAGTGCCACTTTATGGTTAATGAAGGCATTGTCTTGGGGCATAAAATTTCTGAAAGAGGTATTGAAGTTGACAAACTTAAGATTGATGCTATTGAGAAGTTGTCGTGTCCCAAGGACATTAAAGGTATAAGAAGTTTCCTTAGTCACGCCGGTTTTTATAGGAGGTTCATTAAGGACTTATCTAAAATTTCTAGGCCTCTTACTAACCTATTACAAAAAGATATTCCTTTCGTCTTTGATGATGATTGTGTAGAAGCATTTGAAATACTTAAGAAAGCTTTGATTTCTGCACCTATTGTTCGGCCACCTGATTGGAATTTACCCTTTGAAATTATTTGTGATGCTAGTGATTATACTGTAGGTGTTGTTCTAGGACAAAGAGTTGATAAGAAACTAAATGTTATTCAATATGCTAGTAAAACTCTAGACAGTGCTCAGAGAAATTATGTTACTATTGAAAAAGAATTCTTAGCAGTTGTATTTGCGTGTGATAAGTTCAGACCTTATATTGTTGATTCTAAAGTAACTGTTCACACTGATCATGCTGCTATTAAATATCTTATGGAAAAGAAAGATGCTAAACCTAGACTTATTAGATGGGTTCTCTTGCTACAAGAATTTTATTTGCATATTATTGATAGAAAGGGAGCTGAGAACCCCATTGCAGACAACTTGTCTAGGATAGAGAATGTTCTTGATGACCCACTACCTATTAATGATAGCTTTCCTCCTGAACTATTAGCTATCATAAATGCTTCTCGTACTGCTCCATGGTATGCTGATTATGCTAATTACATTATTGCTAAATTCATAGCATCTAGCTTCATATACCAGCAAAAGAAAAAGTTCTTCTATTATTTAAGACATTACTTCTGGGATGACCCACACCTTTGTAAAGAAGGAGTAGATGGTGTTATTAGACGTTATGTACTTGAGCATGAACAGGAATAGATCCTACGCAAGTGTCACTCCGAGGCATATGAAGGACACCACGCTGGAGATAGAACTGCACATAAGGTACTGCAATCCGGTTTTTATTGGCCTACTCTCTTCAAAGATGCTCGTAAGTTTGTCTTGTCTTGTGATGAATGTTAAAGAATTGGTAATATAAGTAGACGTCAAGAAATGCCTATGAGTTATTCTCTTGTTATTGAACTGTTTGATGTTTGGGGCTTTGATTATATGGGACCGTTTCCAGCCTCTAATGGGTATACACTTATTTTAGTTGCTGTTGATTACGTTACTAAGTGGGTAGAAGCTATTCCAACTAGTAGTGTTGATCATAACACTTCTATTAAGATGCTTAAAGAAGTTATTTTTCCGAGGTTTGGAGTCCCTAGATACTTAATGACTAATGGTGGTTCACATTTTATTCATGGTGCTTTTCGTAAAATGCTTGCTATGTATGATGTTAATCATAGAATCGCATCTCCATATCACCCACGGTCTAGTGGTCAAGTAGAATTGAGTAATAGAGAACTCAAATTAATTTTGCAACAGACTGTTAATAGATCTAGAAAGAATTGGTCCAAGAAACTTGATGATACATTATGGGCTTATAGAACTGTATATAAGAATCCTATGGGTATGTCTCCATATAAAATGGTTTTTGGAAAAGCATGTCACTTACCTCTCGAACTTGAACATAAGGCATATTGGGCCATTAAAGAGCTCAATTATGATTTCAAACTTGCCAGTGAGAAGAGCTTATTTGACATTCTCTCACTTGATGAATGGAGAACCAGGCCTACGAGAATGCCAAATTGTTTTAAGAAAAAGTTAAAAGATGGCATGACAAAGGTTACAAAAGCGTGATTTTAATATAGGTGATTATGTTTTGCTATTCAACTCTCGTTTAAGATTTTTTTGCAGGAAAGCTTCTCTCTAAATGGGAAGGCCCTTACGTTATCGAGGATGTCTATCGTTCCGGTGCCATAAAAATCAATAACTTCGAAGGAACAAATCCGAAGGTGGTGAATGGTGAAAGAATCAAACATTATATCTCAGGTAATCCTATAAATGTTGAAACTAATGTTATTGAAATTATAACCCCGGAGGAATACATAAGGGACACTTTCCAGAACGTTTCAGACTCCGAAAAGGATTAGGTATGTGGTAAGGTAAGTAAATCAACTCCAAAACAATTCTAATAGCAATTTTTCTCTGTTTCGGAATATTTAAGATAATAGGAAAATAAGAAGTAGTCCGGGTAGGACACGAGGCTACCACAAGGGTGGAGGGTATGTGAGGGAGTCCCGGATTAGGGGGTGTCCGGATAGCCGGACTACCATCATCGGCCGAAATATCATCGGTCGGACGATCATCATCATCGACCGGACTCCAAGACTATGAAGATACAAGATTGAAGACTTCGTCCCGTGTCCGGATGGGACTTCCCTTGGCGTGGAAGGCAAGCTTGGCGATACGGATACGTAGATCTCCTACTATTGTAACCGACTCTATGTAACCCTAGCCCTCTCCGGTGTCTATATAAACCGGATGGCTCTAGTCCGTAGGACACAACAACAACAACCATTACAATCATACCATAGGCTAGCTTCTAGGGTTTAGCCTCTTTGATATCGTGGTAGATCCACTCTTGTAAACATCCACAATATCAATATCAATCAAGAAGGACGTAGGGTTTTACCTCCATCAAGAGGGCCCGAACCTAGGTAAAACACCGTGTCCCTTGTCTCCTGTTACCATCCGCCTAGACGCACAGTTCGGGACCCCCTACCCGAGATCCGCCGGTTTTGACACCGACATTGGTGCTTTCAGTGAGAGTTCCTCTGTGTCGTCACCGATAGGCTTGATGGCCTCTTCAATCGACAACGACGCAGTCCTGGGTGAGACTTTTCTCCCCGGACAGATCTTCGTATTCGGCGGCTTCGCACTGCGGGCCAACTCACTTGGCCATCTGGAGTAGATCGAAAGCTACGCCGCTGGCCGTTAGATCGGGTTTGGAAGCCTAAAATTCACAGCCGATATCCGCGGGGACTTGATCTTCGATGGATCTGAGCCACAGCCGAGCGTGCCGCGCTGTCACGATGGGCACGACCTAACTCTGCTGCCGGACAGCACCTTGGAGGCCGCACACGAATCCGCTCAGACCCATAGTCCGGAGCCGATCGCTCAGATCGAGGACGGATGGCTGGACACCGCCTCGGGGGCTGCAACTTCTACAGTGATGGAGCCGAACACTTACCTTGTCCCGCATAAAGCTCATGACTCCGAGGTGCCGGACTCTCTACCGGACTCCGAACCTCCTGCGCCCCTGCCAGTCGAATCCGACTGGGCGCCGATCATGGAATTCACCACTGGGGACATCTTTCAGCACTCACCCTTCGGCGATATCTTAAATTCGCTGAAGCATCTCTCGCTATTCGGAGAGCCCTGGCCAAACTACGGCCAGGATGGTTGGGACGCGGACGACGAAGAAATTCAGAGCCCACCCACCACCCACTTCGTAGCCACCGTCGACAATCTAACCGACGTACTCGACTACGACTCCGAAGACATCAACGGTATGGACGACGATGCCGGAGACTATCAAGAACCAGTGCCTACAGGACACTTGAAGACCACCTCGTCATGCGACATATATATGGTGGACACCCCAAAAGATGGGGACGGCGAAGAAGCAACGAAGGCCGATTCCTTAAAGAAACAGCCCAAGCGCCGACATCAGCGGCGCCGCTCTAAATCCCGGCACAGGAGATAATAACACCCCAGAAAGTGCCGAAGACAACCCCCTCCAGCACGATCCAGCGCAGGACGAGGCAGAAGCAACCCCTCACGAGAGGGCGGCAAACGAAGACGTCGAGGATGATAATTACTTACCTTCCTCCAGAGACGAGGCAAGCCTCGACGACGACGAATTCGTCGTGCCTGAGGATCCCGTCGAATAAGAGCGTTTCAGACTCAGGCTAATGGACACGGCAAACAGCCTAAAGAAAAAGCAGCAACAGCTTCAAGCTGATCAAGACCTACTGGCCGACAGATGGACCGAGGTCCTCGTGGCCGAAGAGTATGAACTCGAACGCCCCTCCAAAAGTTACCCAAAACGCAAGTTGCTCCCCCAACTAGGGGAGGAAGCGTACAAACCTGCATCACCAGCGCACAATACGGCAGACCGACCACCTCGTGGCCGCGACAGAGAGGCGTGGAAGCCCTCCACCAAAACCGTACCCCGGCACCGCTCAAAAAGCATGAAGCCACGGGGGAACGCGCAGGACTTGCGGGATATATTGGAGGACAAGGCAAGACAATCCAGATCTATTTATGGATCACATGGGCGCCCCAAGACCCACGACGAATACCGTCGCGCCGGATACAACTACTCCGGCCGGGACGAACACAACATCAGACAACGCTCTCTCGAGCTACGTCGCGATATTGCCCAATACAGAGGCGCCGCGCACCCACTATGCTTCATTGACGAAGTAATGGATCATCAAATCCCTGAAGGGTTTAAACCCGTTAATATCGAATCCTACGATGGCACAACAGACCCCGCGGTTTGGATTGAGTATTATCTCCTCCATATACATATGGCCCGCGGCGACGATCTTCACGCCATCAAATATCTCCTGCTCAAGCTTAACAGCCTGCCCGCAGAGACACTTGGATGCTGGGAAGACCTGGAAGCCGCATTTCTCGACAACTTCCAGGGCACATATGTGCGACCACCGGAAGCAGATGACGTAAGCCACATAATCCAGCAGCCAGACGAATCGGCCAGGCAATTCTGGACACGGTTCTTAACAAAGAAAAATCAAATCGTCGACTGTCCGGATGCAGAGGCCCTCGCTGCCTTCAAATATAACATCCGCCACGAGTGGCTGGCCCGGCACCTAGGACAGGAAAAGCCAAAATCCATGGCAGCCCTCACATCACTCATGACCCGCTTCTGTGCGGGAGAGGATAGCTGGCTAGCTCGCAGCAACAACCTCAGCAAAAACGCTGGCAGTCTGGATACCAAGGACCGCAATGGCAGGTCGCGTCGAAACAAAAACAAACGCCGCATTAACGGCGACAGCAATGAGGATACGGCAGTCAATGCCGGATTCCGAGGCTCCAAGCCCGGTCAACGGAAGAAGCCATTCAAAAGAACCACTCCGGGCCCGTCCAATTTGGACCAAATACTCGACCGCTCCTGTCAAATACATGGAACCCCCGAAATGCCAGCTAACCACACCAACAGAAATTGTTGGGTATTCGAGCAGGCAGGCAAATTAATCACCGAAAACAATGACAAGGGGCTACACAGCGATGACGAGGAAGAGACCCGACCGTCGAACAACAGAGGACAAAAGCGATTCCCCCCTAAGTTCGGACGGTAAACATGATATACGCAACGCATATACCCAAGAGGGAGCGGAAGCGTGCACTAAGGGACGTATACGCGATGGAGCCAGTCGCCCCAAAATTCAACCCATTGTCCTCTTGCCCGATCACTTTCGATCGAAGAGACCATCCGACCAGTATCTGCCATGGCAGATTCGCCGCATTGGTTTTAGACCCAATCGTCGATGGATTTCACCTCACGAGTGTCCTGATGGACGGCGGCAGTAGCCTGAACCTGCTTTATCAGGATACAGTGCGAAAGATGGGCATAGACCCTTCAAGGATTAAACCTACAAAGACAACCTTCAAAGGCGTCATACCAGGTGTCGAGGCCAGTTGTACAGGCTCAGTTACACTGGAAGTGGTCTTCGGATCCCCGGATAATTTCCGAAGCGAGGAGTTAATCTTCAACATAGTCCCATTCCACAGTGGCTATCACGCTCTGCTCGGACGAACCGCGTTCGCAAAATTCGACGCGGTGCCACATTATGCATACCTTAAGCTCAAGATGCCAGGCCCTCGTGGAGTCATCACGGTCAATGGAAACACGGAACGCTCCCTCCGAACGGAGGAACATACAGCGGCTCTCGCGACAGAAGTACAGAGCAGCCTTTTGAGGCAATTTTCGAATCCGGCCGTTAAACGACCGGACACGGCCAAACGCGCCCGGAGCAACATCAACCAAGACCACCTGGCACGTTCCAAGCACGCGTAGCAATGCGGCCTCAACCCTAGCTCTCGCACAATTGTAAGACAAACTCTCCGCGTACATAATTACGCCCTGGAAATACCATGGGCATAGGGGGAGAGGCACAACCACAACAGACCCAGAGTGCGGTTCGACCACACTAGGGGCTCCCACGTGTGTCGCTCTTTTTATCTTTTATTTCTCTCTTTTTTATACAGAACTCTGTCCGGCGGCGAACCTGCCGAACTCATGATGCAACAGCCAGGGAGGGACAAAGGCTGCGACGAACACTCAGGTGGTCTCCATTACGAGCATTAAATTTGTTAAATACACCATTCTGCGGCCTACCCCTGGAGGGAGACGCCTTTAATTCGTCCAATCCCTTGCTTTCCGCACTATTTGTATCATTCCGCACTCATAGCAAATCTTCTCGAATAAAATGCAGCACTTTTTGCCCATAATTGCATTGCCTTATATATATATATATATATATATATATATATATATATATATATGTTCATTTACGACATGTTGCATCCGTACATCTTGGTACGGCCAAATACACCAGTGGCTTATGTTCCCCGCATTATGGTGTGATAAAGTCCGCACACTTTCACAAGTGCGGCACCCCGAACTTATAGCATTATATGAATCGGCTCCGAATCATGTCTTGGGTCAATAGTTGGGTTTGCCCGACTCCCATGTTTGGCACCTTACGTTTCGTTCTATCGGCTAAGGTAGCACTGGGAGAACCACTGTGATTGCGCCCCGGTTGAGCCGGGTTAACGCCTCAGTGGAGAAAGCTAAAACTGACTGTCATGATAAGGCGAGAGACTGGTCGCTGTTCGAGAGGTCTTTTCGGGTCCTTAAAGACCTATGCCGCTTCGAGCGAAGTACCGGATAATGTCCGACGAAGGCGTGGATAGCGCCCCGAATTCGGTCTTCCGAATACTAGGGGCTTCGCCAAAATTTAAAATTATAGAATTCTATGGCTAAGTGAGAGTGTTCAAGCACTATAAGTCTGGTTGCCTTGTTCGTTGTGTTGAGCGCCTCCCTAGATGGACCCAAAAATGGGAACAAGAGTGCTCAAGTTTATCCCAAACACCCAAGCACTCGTGGCATGGGGGCTGAAGCCGACGACTTTCCATCTCTCAGATTTAATAAACGACCGCATAGAAGGTAATATTTTAAATTAACAACCGTTGCTTAGCGCATATGAACAAAGTTTTCAGCGCACAGGATAACATATTGCGAATTTACTCAATAATTACATCCCTGGGGCACTCATCCCCAATCTTGCGGGCACCCTTCAGGACAATCTTATAGTACATCTCGGGCGTACGATATTCCTTGCCCGCTGGTGGCGCGTCAGTGATTAGCTTCTCCGCATCCAGCTTGCCCCAATGCACCTTTGCGCGGGCAAGGGCCCGACGAGCACCTTCAATACAGGTGGAGCGCTTGATAACCTCCACCCAGGGGCACGCATCCACAAACCGTCGCACGAGGCCAAAGTAGCTCCCAGGCGTGGCCTCTCCAGGCCACAGCCGGACTATGAGGCCCTTCATGGCCTGCTCGGCCACCTTGTGGAGCTCGACCAGCTGCTTCAGCGGGTCGCTAGGGGGCACCGGATGGCCGGCCTCAGCATACTAAGACCAGAAGACCTTCTCCGTTGAGCTCCCCTCCTCGGCTCGGTAGAATGCGGCGGCATCAGACACGCTACAAGGCAGATCTGCAAACGCCCCTGGAGAGCTCCGAATTCGGGTAAGTCACACATAATTTACATTCACATGCTTGCTTTGCATGAAAAATGCCTTACCCGCTGCTATCTTCCTCACCAACTCAATCTCCTGAAGGGACTTATGGGCATCGGCCTTGGCAGTTTTGGCACTTTCGAGAGCCGAGGCAAGCTCGGACTCTCGAGTCTTTGAGACACGCTCCAAACTCTCATGCTTTTCCATGAGTGCCTGGAGCTCTTGCCGAACCACCGCCACCCGCGCCTCCTGCTTTTCTCGCTCTTCCCGTTCCGCGGCCGCATTGCGTTCGGCCGCAGAAACGGCCTCCTTCAGGGTCGCCACCTCGTTCGTGGCCCCTGCAATACCCATGTGATCCTTGTTATTTTTTGTTGCAACCTAAATCCTTTTCTGTAAGGTACAAGTTCAAAGTGGTGTTACTCACCTTCTTTGTCCTGGAGCTGCTTCTTGGCGTGGCCGAGCTCTTGCTCAGACCGCTCAAGCTCCTGCTTCAAAGCACATACCTCCGCAGTTAGTGCGGCAGAGGTCAGCAGCGCAGCCTGCAACCCATATTGACATAATTTTTAGCAACCCTGCATATATCTTCTTTTTTTCAGATCCTCAGTCCGGCTTTTCTTTCCGAACACCGAACCGAGCATCAAGGGCTACTGTCTATGCGGTATTACATTGCATATTTTTAACTTCTTACCTCAAAGCCTGATAGAAGGCTATTCCAGGCTTCGGTCAGCCCGCTCTTGGCAAGCTGTACCTTCTGAATCACCGCACTCATAATAGTGCGTGTTCTTCCTCGATGGAAGCACTCTGCAGCGCCTCCAACAAATTGTACGGCGCCTCTGGTTGGATGGAAGCTGCCGGTGTCACGGTCTTGCCCTTCGTGCGAAGGGGCCGCTGGCCGGACTCCGGAACCACTGCGGGTTCTGATGTGGAGTCCGGTGCAAAGTCCGGGAGGCCGCCTTGTGGCGCCTCCGGAGCCTCCCCCTGATGGGTCCCTTCTTGGGATCCCACCTCGGCGTCCTCGGTGTCGCGAGGGGTGAAGGCGGTCGGGATGGAGTCTACATCCGACGGAGCCAACGACCCGCTCGATGAAGCGGGGAGATCATCATTGGCCGGACTACAGGCTGCATGCGGCATCAGAGTGACACTATGTGACGCAGAAAAAGAAATTATAAATCATTCAGGAATCCGGATACTTGCGATCTCGCCGGAGGCCTGGCCCTTGAAGGCCATTCTTCCTCGCCAACGTTGATGTTGCCGGAGCTGTCCGGGGGAATAGTCCTTCCCCTCTTGGACCCTTCGGCCTCCCCTGTTGGGGAAGCCTTCCTCTTCCTCTCTCCCTCCTCTGGGAGAGAGTACTCTTTCTCCTCCTCGTTTTCGGGGGAGGAGTCCGCCCCGGAGTCGTCGGACACCTGAAAACGGGAACTCTTCCGAGCACCCGTGGCCTCCTTCTTGGCCTTCTTCTCCGGCACCACGTGCGGTGCCGGAACCAGCAGCCTCGCTAGACGGGCGTCTACTGGGTTTTCTGGTATAGGAGCCGGGCAGATAATCTGCTCCGCCTTCCTCATCCAGTCCTGTCAAAGGAAAAGGGGAAATTAAAACCCGCATAGTGTCAAACTATGAAAAGCAAGTGTCCCGTAAAGGGGTAGAATCACTTACCTCGTCGGCTTGACGCTGCGAGCGAAATCCGCGATCTTCAGTCGCAGATGCGGGGGCTTCGGCGCCCTTAAACAGCACCTTCTAGGCGCCTTCGTACGTCGTGTCGAAGAGCCCGCTCAGCCCGTGGTGCTGCTCCGGATTGAACTCCCACAGATTGAATGCCCGCTCCTGGCATGGGAGAATCCGGCGGACGAGCATGACTTGGACCACGTTAACCAGCCTGAGCTTCTTCACCAGCTTCTGGATACAGGCTTGGAGTCCCGTCAGCTCCCCCGAACTACCCCACAGCAAGCCCTTCTCTTTCCAGGAGGTGGGCTGCGTGGGGATACCAGATCTGAACTCGGGGGCCGCCGCCCACGTAGGGTCGCGCAGCTCGGTGATATAGAACCACCCCGATTGCCACCCCTTGACGGATTCCACGAAGGCCGCTTCGAACCAAAGGACGTTGGGCATCTTGCACAACATGGCGCCTCTGCACTCTGCTTGAGTGCCCTTCACTACCTTCGGCTTGACATTGAAGGTCTTGAGCCACAAGCCGAAGTGGGGATGGATGCAGAGGAAGGCCTCGCACACGACGATAAACGCCGAGAGGTTGAGGATGAAGTTCGGCGCCAGATCATGGAAATCCAGGCCGTAGTAGAACATGAGCCCCCGGACAAAGGGGTGAAGTGGAAAGCCCAGTCCGCGGAGGAAGTGGGGAAGAAAAACGACCCTCTCATGGGGCCTGGGGGTGGGGATGAGCTGCCCCTCATCGGGCAGCCGGTGCGCAATGTCGCCGGACAGGTAGCCGGCGCTGCGCAGTCTTTCGATGTGCTCCTCCGTAACGGAGGAGGTCATCCGCTTGCCTCCCGCTCCAGACATGACTGGGGAAGGTTGAGACGAGATGTGCGGGCTTGGGCGCTGGAGCTCGAGTGCGCGGAGATGGATAAGCAAAGGAGGAAGAAGGTGTAGGTGAAAAGGTGAATCCTTATCCCTTATATGGGCGGGCGAAGTCTACGCGTCCCCCACCGGCCTGGTAAAACTCGCTTATCCCCCAAGCATCACCATCAATGGCGCGGTTGGGTTACCCACGTCCGTATTGATGAGAATCCCGGATTAAGGGAGAACATGATCTCTGCTTCGACAAGACGTGCCAAGGAAACCGCTTCGCTAAATGCGCTGAGGTGGTAGAGTAAAAAACGATTCAAGTAATGGCTTGGTAGTGGCGTGACGTCATGCCGCAAAAAACGTCAGCAGATTGAACTTGTGTATATATTATTCTCTCTACGGTGGAATGTGGAATTTATTTTGCAGAGCCGGACACTATCCTGGTGTTCACAATCTTCTATCATTCGGAGGAGGAACCCGCCTTGCAATGCCAAGCAATATACGCGCCGGACTTATCGTCATTGAAGCCTGGTTCAGGGGCTACTGAGGGAGTCCCGGATTAGGGGGTGTCCGGATAGCCGGACTACCATCATCGGCTGAACTATTATCGGCCGGACTATCATCATCATTGACCGGACTCCAAGACCATGAACATACAAGATTGAAGACTTCGTCCCGTGTCCGGATGGTACTTTCCTTGGCATGGAAGGCAAGCTTGGCGATACGGATACGTAGATCTCCTACTATTGTAACCGACTCTATGTAACCCTAGCCCTCTCCGTTGTCTATATAAACCGGATGGCTCTAGTCCATAGGACACAACAACAACAACCATTACAATCATACCATAGGCTAGCTTCTAGGGTTTAGCCTCTTTGATCTCGTGGTAGATCCACTCTTGTAAACATCCACAATATCAATATCAATCAAGCAGGACGTAGGGTTTTACCTCCATCAAGAGGGCCCGAACCTGGGTAAAACACCGTGTCCCTTGTCTCCTGTTACCATCCACCTAGACGCACAGTTCGAGACACCCTACCCGAGATCCGCCGGTTTTGACACTGACAGTATGCCCTACCCCACTGGGCGCGCCACATTATATAATCTCCTGAAGGTTTTGACCACCTTATCACGCAAATATCCTCTGTCTTTGTTTTGAGCTGTTTTTCTGACAGATCTAGAGCACCATGACATCTCCAAGCGCTCCCAAGGACAAGTTTTTCGAGAGGGCCATCAACCCCTATCTCGCGGAGGTGCTGCATCACCCTCAAAGCATTGAGATGCATGAGGGGGTGCTGTACATCCGCGATGTGGAGGGACCAAGGAGTACCGGAAGCATGGAGACAAAGCTCGAAGCAATAGAACAACAAGTTTTCAAGTGCCAAGGATGGTGGAGCGTGGACTTAATGCCAACCAGATGATGATCACGGAGTTCACCAACAACCACAAGCTGGACACCAAGAACATTGGGAAGACCATCTTCAAGCTTCATGAGAAAATCGATCACCTCCAAGCCCAGATCTATGACCTGCAAACCAAAACTGTGAGTATGAATATAGATTCAAGAGGATGAGTTTGGATGCAGATTCGAGGATCCCGGAGACTCGATAATCCTTCTACGATGGTGATCCTATGCCTTGGAAGACAGACGACAAACCTACATCATCAACAACTCCTTCTTCACCACCTCTGAGGACATAATCACATGGGTATGGGCACTCCCCTTGGCAATTGCCAAGCTTGGGGGAGTTGCCCCGGTATCGTATCACCATCACACTCCTATCTTTACCGTTTTTCTTAGTTCAATCCTTTTGGTAATATCTTGATCTAGTAGAATAAACTTTTGGTATGAACTAGTTTTGAGTTTTGCTTTGTGATCCCTCTATGTAATCGAGTCCATGAGCTATATATAATAAAGATTAGTGTTGAGTCAAGGGTTTTTCTATCTTGCTATGAAATTAAGTGCCTAAAAGAATAAAAAGAAATAAAAGATATCATATTGATCTTATGGATAGTAATGACTTCAAATATATAGAGTATGATTGTTAAATGTTGTTGAGAGTTGGCAAACGTAGTTTTGGTCATCGTTGCAATTAATAGGAAGTAATAAAGAAAGAGAGGTTGTCACATATAAATACACTATCTTGCACATCTTTTATGATTGTGAGAACTCATTAAAGTATGACATGCTAAAGAGTTGACGTTGGACAAGGAAGACAACATAATGGGTTATGTTTTCTCACATCTTAGTTAAAGTATATTATCATGTATCATTCAAACATGTTGAGCTTGCCTTTCCCCCTCATGCTAGCCAAATTCCTTGCACCAAGTAGAGATACTACTTGTGCTTCCTTAAACTCAGTTTTGCCATGAGAGTCCACCATACCTACCTATGGATTGAGTAAGATCCTTCAACTAAGTTGTCCTGTTGCATGCAATAAAAATTGATCTCTAAATATGTATGACTTATTAGTGCGGAGAAAATAAGCTTTATACGATCGTGTGATATGGAAGTAATAAAAGCGATGGACTGCATCATAGAGGTTTATATCACAGGTGGCAATATAAAGTGACATTCTTTTGCATTAAGATTTCGTGCATCCAAGCAAAAAGCACATGACAACCTCTGCTTCCCTCTGCGGAGGGCCTATCTTTTACTTTATGTATTTTACATTATGCAAGAGTCAAGGTGATCTTCACCTTTCCCTTTTTCATTTTATCCTTTGGCAAGCACCTCGTGTTAGAAAGATCCTGATATATATATCCAATTGGATGTAAGTTAGCATGAACTATTATTGTTGACATTACCCTTGAGGTAAAAGGTTGGGAGGCAACACAATAAGCCCCTATCTTTCTCTATGCCTGATTAAAATTCCAGAACCATAAGTATTGCATGATTGTTAGCAATTGTGAAAGACTAAATGATAGTTGAGTATGTGGACTTGCTGAAAAGCTCTATTATTGACTCTTTCCCATGTTATGATAAATTGCAATTGCTTCAGTCACTGACATTAAAGTTTGTTAGTTCTTATTAATTCCACATTAAAGTTTGGTGCCCATCTTCTGCTATATGAGGTCTTTTACCCTGGAAAAAATCATAAGCAAGCTTACGGGACGAAACTCCGCCGCCACGAGGTGGAACCTTGGTGGAACCAATCTAGGGCTCCGGCGGAGCTGTTCTGTCGGGGAAACTTCCTTCTGGGAGGGGGAAATCATCACCATCGTCATCACCAACGATCCTCTCATCGGGTGGGGGTCAATCTCCATCAACATCTTCACTAGCACCATCTCCTCTCAAACCCTAGTTCATCTTTTGTATCCAATCTTTGTACCAAAACCTCAGATTGGTACCTATGGGTTGCTAGTAGTGTTGATTACTCCTTGTAGTTTATGCTAGTTGGTTTATTTGGTGGAAGATCATATGTTCAGATCCTTAATGCATATTAATACCCCTCTGGTTATGAACATGAATATGCTTTGTGAGTAGTTACGTTTGTTCCCGAGGACATGGGAGAAGTCTTGCTATTAGTAGTCATGTGAATTTGGTATTCGTTCGATATTTTGATGAGATGTATGTTGTCTCTCCTCTAGTGGTATTATGTGAACGTCGACTACATGACACTTCACCATTGTTTGGGCCTAGAGGAAGGCATTGGGAAGTAATAAGTAGATGATGGGTTGCTAGAGTGACAGAAGCTTAAACCCTAGTTTATGCGTTGCTTCGTAAGGGTCTCATTTGGATCCATATGTTTCATGCTATGGTTAGGTTTACCTTAATACTTATTTTGTAGTTGCGGATGCTTGCAATAGGGGTTAATCATAAGTGGGATGCTTGTCCAAGAAAGGGCGGTACCCAAGCACCGGTCCACCCACATATCAAATTATCAAAGTAACAAACACGAATCATATGAGCGTGATGAAAACTAGCTTGATGAAAATTCCCATGTGTCCTCAGGAGAGCTTTTCTCATTATAAGAACTTGTCCAGGCTTGTCCTTTGCTACAAAAAGGATTGGGCCACCTTCCTGCACCTAATTTACTTTTGTTGCTTGTTACCCGTTACAAATTATCTTATCACAAAACTATCTATTACCTACAATTTCAGTGCTTGCAGAGAATACCTTACTGAAAACCGCTTGTCATTTCCTGCTGCTCCTTGTTGGGTTCGACACTCTTACTTATCGAAAGGACTATGATAGATCCCCTATACTTGTGGGTCATCAAGCAGTAGCGCGGTACCCTACGCTACTGCTATGCAAAAAACCTATGCTACTGGTAGCGTTTTTCCTAGTAGTGGTATAAAGGCCCGGTGTGACACTCCGGTGGCATTACTACTCCCCCGGGCCCCAGTCCCGCCTAAGCCCTGGAGCGGTTGACCATGATATCTAGCCCTCTGACTTCCCATGGACGAGCTTTGACTAGTGGACCTCTCCACCTGGTTGTGTTAGGTCAGCCCAGAGGGACACCTGGAAGCAACATCCGGGCCAAACCGACAGGTACATCACCTCCATGTAGACCCGACACGTCCATTTCCCCCTCTAGGTGCCGGTGGCGGTGCCGTTCGTGAGGGGGGCCACACCGAAGAGACGTGTGCCGCCTCTTCAGACATGCCACCACACCACCCTGCATGTATGAGGGCCCGGTGCGACGCTCCGGTGGTATCGGTAGACACCCCCCCCCGGGCCCCCGTCCCGCCTAACCATGGAGCGGTTGACCACGAGATCTATCCCTTTGACTTCCCATGGACGGGCTTTAACCAATGGACCTCTCCACCTGGTTGTCTTAGGTCAACCCAGAGGGATGCCTGGGAGCAACATCTGGTCCAAACCAACAGCTACATCACCTCCGTGTAGACCCGACTTGTCTAATTCCCCCTCCAGGTGCCGGTGGCGGCGCCGTCTGTGAGGGGGGCCACACCGAAGAGACGTGTGCTGCCTCGTCAGACATGCCACCACACCACCCCGCATGTATGAGGGCCCTGTGCGACCCTTCGGTGGCAGTGCTACCCCCAAGGGCCCCAGTCCCGCCTAACCCTAGAGCGGTTGACCACGAGATCTAGCCCTTTAACTGCCCACAGACGGGCTTTGAAAAGTAAATACACAAGCTCGAAAGAAGAGCATGTATGGCCAAGCAGAGGATAAAATTTACCAAAGGCATTATGTATCAGGGGAAGGAATCACAAGGTGATTGAATATTAAGGACACTGTCGGATAACAATCCAACAATGGATCGGCGATCCAGAACGGAGCTGATGTGAGTATCGGTACTCACTCAAAGGAAGAAGAATGAAGAGGCATCAGATTCAAGAATCACCTGATTATTCTGATGCTTAAATAGAAAGAGATTATGGTTTCCAAAATGAAGGATGAGAAGCACATGCTCTGATCAAGTTTGGATAAGTTGAAAAGACTTAGTTGGGCAACCAATAAAGGTTTAAATTGCCGAGATACAACTCATGTCTAGAATGACGCCTGAGCCGGAAAGATAATCTTCAAAAGGATAACCTGATGACTGCGTGCGTACGCACACATTGAATCAATAGGCTCAAAATGACTAAGACAAGGGGTGTTAATGATGACTACTATTCATATGGAATTAACCATAATGCAAGCAGGCAAGAGTTTCAAGAGAAACAGGCTGCAGAGGATTTTTGAAAGATCGAAAAGTATTCTGAAGAGTTATGTGAGACATATGAACAATTGAGAAGACCGGATCCTCGATAAATGTGAGGAAAAACCCGTAATGGTTTTCATGTGAAATAATACTGCAAGAAAGTAACTCAAAGGATTCTCGGAACAACGGTGAATATCTCAAGGCATCTTGTAACAACAAGAGCGAGGAGGAACGATCAAGAGAATGACAAGTGCATGTAGATATCCATAGGGATATATCGGTGGCAGTGAATTGCAAAGGCGATGAGAACAAGGGTCTCGGGAAAATATCGAGGGATATCCTCAGAATCTTCTGACGAAGCAGGTGATCTTCCGGAATGAGGGCTCTCCGGGAGAAATAGTTACGAGAACCTAGAGTTAGAGTTAGCAAAATCATTTAACTCAAATAGAAGAGAGATCAGAGTCCCAGAGTATAGACGAGAAATAAAAGATCCTAATACCACCCAATTGCGACGTGGGCCCGTAAGCCACACAGCCATGTTAGTACAAGTTTTCTAATGACTAGACTCAACTTCGGCCAAGAAGTTTGGAAGGGGGATTCCTATAGGCAGTTGCTATGTCTCGAGCTTGCGTTGGATTTCCCCGAAGAGGAGAGGATGATGCAGCACAGTAGCGTAAGTATTTCCCTCAGTTTTTGAGAACCAAGGTATCAATCCAATAGGAGACCACGCGCAAGTCCCTCGAAACTGCACAAAATGATAGCTACTCGCAACCAACGCTTAGGGGTTGTCAATCCCTTCACGGTCACTTACGAGGGTGAGATCTGATAGAGATAATATTTTTTAGTATTTTTGGTATAAAGATGCAAAGTAAAAACTAAAATCAAAGAAAGTAAATAAAGTGATCGAGATTGATATGATGAGAATAGACCCGGGGGCCATAGGTTTCACTAGTGGCTTCTCTCAAGAGCATAAGTATTCTACGGTGGGTGAACAAATTAAAGTTGAGCAATTGACAGAATTGAGCATAGTTATGAGGTTATCCAGGCAATGATCATGTATATAGGCATCACGTTCATGACATGTAGACCGAAACGATTCTGCATCTACTACTATTACTCCACTCATCGACCGCTATCCAGCATGCATCTAGAGTATTAAGTTAAAAACAGAGTAACTCCTTAAGCAAGATGACATGATGTAGAGGAATAAATTCATGCAATATGATAAATACCCCATCTTGTTATCCTCGATGGCAACAATACAATACTTGCCTTGCAACCCTTTCTGTCACTGGGTAAGGTCACCGCAAGTTTGAACCCAAAGCTAAGTACTTCTCCCATTGCAAGAACTACCAATCTAGTTGGCCAAACCAAACGGATAATTCGAAGAGACTTGCAAAGATAACTCAATCATACATAAAAGAATTCAGAGAAGAATCAAATATTTTCCATAGATAAGCTGGATCATAAACCCACAATTCATCGGTCTCAACAAACACACCGCAAAAAGAAGATTACATCGAATAGATCTCCACTAGAGAGGGGGAGAACATTGTATTGAGATCCAAAATGAGAGAACAAGCCATCTAGCTACTAACTATGGACCCGAATGTCTGAAGTAAACTACTCACACTTCATCGGAGGGGCTAGGGTGATGATGTAGAAGCCCTCCGTGGTGGATGCCCCTCCGGCGGAGCTCCGGAACAGGCCCCAAGATGGGATCTCGTGGATACAGGAAGTTACGGCGGTGGAATTAGGTTTTTGGCTCTGTCCCCGATATGTTGGGGGTACGTAGGTATATATAGGAGGAAGGAGTACGTCGGTGGAGCGTCAGGGGGCCCATGAGGTAGGGGGGGGCGCCCAGGGGGGGAGGGCGTGCCCCCACCCTCGTGACCGCCTCTGGCACTTCTTGGAGTAGGGTCCAAGTCTCCTGGATCACGTTCGGTGAGAAGATCACGTTCCCAAAAGTTTCATTCCGTTTGGACTCCGTTTGATATTCCGTTTCTTCGAAGCACTGAAATAGGCACAAAACAACAATTCTGGGCTGGGCCTCCGGTTAATAGGTTAGTCCCAAAAATAATATAAAAGTGGAAAATAAAGCCCATTATAGTGCAAAACAATAGATAAAGTAGCATGGAGCAATCAAAATTATAGATACGTTGGAGACGTATCAGGCATCCCCAAGCTTAATTCCTGCTCGTCCTCGAGTAGGTAAATGATAAAAAGAGAATTTTTGATGCGGAGTGATACTTTGGCATAATTTCAATGTAAATCTTCTTAATTGTGATATGAATATTCAGATCCGAAAGATTCAAGACAAAAGTTCATATTGACATAAAAATAATAATACTTCAAGCACACTAATCAAAATAATTATATCATCTCAAAATAACATGGCCAAAGAAAGTTCATCCCTACAAAATCATATAGTTAGGCTATGCTTCATTTTCGTCACACAAAGATGTTCCCAAGTTCTATATCCCGGATGAAAAGCCAAGCAATTGTTTCATACTTAAATAATATCAACCTTTTTCAACCTTCACGCAATACATGAGCGTGAGCCATGGATATAGCACTATGGGTGGAATAGAATATGATGATGGGGATTGTGTGGAGAAGACAAAAAAGGAGAAAGTCTCACATTGACGAGGATAATCAACGGGCTATGGAGATGCCCATCAATTGATGTCAACATGAGGAGTAGGGATTGCCATGCAACGTATGCACTAGAGCTATGAATGCTCAAGAAAAGAAAACTAGTGGGTGTGCAACGAACTTGCTTGCTCATGAAGACCTAGGGCTTTTGAGGAAGCCCATCGTTGGAATATACAAGCCAAGTTCTATAATGAAAAATTCCCACTAGTATGAAAAAGACAACTTATGAGACTCACTATATGAAAAACATGGTGCTAATTTGAAGCACAATATATGAGACTCAGTACATGAAGAACGAGGTGCTACTTTGAAGCACAAAATATGAGACTCACTACATGAAGAACATGGTGCTACTTTGAAGCACAAGTGTGAAAAAAAAGCATTGCCCTTTTATTTTCTTTTTTTGGGCCTTCCTTTTTTTTGGCCTTTATCTCTTTTTTTTATTTGGGCAATGCTCTAATAATGATGATCATCACACTTCTATTGATTACAACATGAGGATTACAACTCGAAACTAGAACAAGGTATGACTCTATAGGAATGCGTCCGGCGGTGTACCGGGATGGTGCAATGAATCAAGAGTGACATGTATGAAAAATAATGCATGGTGGCTTTGCCACAAATACGATGTCAACTACATGATCATGCAATGGCAATATGACAAAAGTAATGTATGTCATAATAATGATGAACGGAACGGTGGAAAGTTGCATGGCAATATATCTCGGAATGGCTATGGAAATGCCATAATAGGTAGGTATGGTGGCTGTTTTGAGGAAGATATAGGGATGTTTATGTGTGATAGAGCATATCGTATCATGGAGTTTGGATGCACCGGCGAAGTTTGCGCCAACTCTCAATGTGAGAAAGGGCAATGCACGGTACCGAAGAGGCTAGCAATGGCGGAAAGGTAAAAGTGCGTATAATCCATGGACTCAACATTAGTCAAAAGAACTCATATACTTATTGCAAAAATGTAGAAGTCATCAAAAATCAAGTACTACCCACATGCTCCTAGGGGGATAGATTGGTAGGAAAATACCATCGCTCGTCCCCGACCGCCAGGTACACTTCATGTTTCAAATTTGTTACACAACTTTAACCATACGTGCATGCTACGAGATTTACAAACTTCAACACAAGTATTTATCAAATTCACAACTACTCAACTAGCATGACTTTGATATTATTACCTCCATATCTCAAAACAATTATCAAGCATCAAACTTATCTTAGTATTCAACACACTCAAAAGAAAGTTTCACATATCTTGAACACCAAGTATATTAACATTAAGCAAATTACCTTGCTATTAACGACTCTCAAAATAATCTAAGTGAAGCATGAGAGATTTAGTTTCTTTAAAACAAATCCACCACCGTGCTCTAAAAGATCTAAGTGAAGTACTAGAGCAAAAAATTATCACGCTCAAAAAGATATAAGTGAAGCACTATGAGCAACTATCAAGCTCACAAGATATAAGTGAAGCACATAGAGTATTCTATCAGATTCCAAATCATGTATGGCTCTCTCAAAATGTGTGTACAGCAAGGATGATTGTGGTAAACTAACAAGCAAAGACTCAAATAATACAAGACGCTCCAAGCAAAACACATATCATGTTGGTGAATAAAAATATAGCTCCAAGTAAATTACCAATGGAAGTGGACGAAAGAGGGGATGCCTTCCGGGGCATCCCCAATGTTTGACTTTTTGGTGTCCTTGGATTATCTTGGGGGTGCCATGGGCATCCCCAAGCTTAGGCTCTTGCCACTCCTTGTTCCGTAATCCATCAAAAGAATTCACCCAAAACATGAAAACTTCACAACACAAAACTCAATAGAAATCTCGTGAGCTCCGTTAGAGAAAGAAAACAAAAGACTACTTTAAGGTACTGTAATGAACTCATATTTATATTGGTTTTAAACCTACTGTATTCCAACTTCTCTATGGATTATAAACTAATTTACTAGCCATAGATGCATTGAAATAAGCAAACAACACACGAAAAACAGAATCTGTCAAAAACGGAACAGTCTGTAGCAATATGTAACTAACGCAAACTTATGGAACTCTAAAAATCCCAAACAAAATAGGAAGTACTGTAAAAATTTGTTTATTGATCAGCAGCAAAAAGAATCAATGCAAAATCACGTTACTGTGATTTATTGAATTTTTTCTCGTGAGCACAAAGTTTCTGTTTTTCAGCAGAATCAAATCAACTATCATCATAGCTTATCCTATAGGTTCTACTTGGCACAAACACTAACTAAAACATAAAACCACATCTAAACAGAAAGTAGAAAAAAATTAGCACTAAACAGTAACAAAAACAAAGAACAAAAAATAAAATTGGGTTGCCTCCCAACAAGCGCTATCGTTTAACGCCCATAGTTAGGCCTATAGGCGAAGATAGATCTAGGTATTGCCATCTTTGGTAGGCAATCCATAAATGGCACTCATAATAGATTCATATGGTAATTTTATTTTCTTTCTAGGGTTAAGGGAAATTGGAATATAATATTCCCTTCCTTCATATCGATAATTGCACCAATCGTTCTAAGGAAAGGTCTACCAAGAATAATAGGAGATGAAGGATTGCAATCTATATCAAGAACGATAAAATCTACGGGCACATAATTCCTATTGGCAACAATAAGAACATCATTAATTCATCCCATAGGCTTTTTAATAGTGGAATCTGCAAGATGCAAATTTAGTAAGCAATCATCAAAATCACGGAAATCTAGCAAATCACATAAAGTTTTGGGGATAGTAGAGACACTAGCCCCCAAATCACACAAAGCATAAAACTCAAAATCTTTAATTTTAATTTTTATAGTATGTTCCCACTCATCATAGATTTTTCTAGGGATAGAAACTTTCAACTCAAGTTTTTCTTCATAAGATTGCATCAAGGCATCAATAATGTGTTCGTTAAAGGCCTTATTTTGACTATAAGCATGAGGAGAATCTAGCACGGATTGCAACAAGGTAATACAACAAATCAAAGAGCAATTTTCATAATTAAATTCCTTGAGATCCAAAATAGTGGGTTTAGCAACATCACAGTTTTTTTTTATTTCAATCCCACTTTCATCAATTTCATCATCAAAATCTAGAAACTCTGAATTCTTAGAACGCCTTCTAGGTAATGGAAGATCATATTCAGTTTCATCAAGACTCGTATTGCAAAAGAAGCATTTAATAGGGGACACATCAATAACTTTTAGATCTTCATCTTGATTTCTATAGGAATCAGAAGAACACGCTTTAATAAAGGCATCTTTGGAAGCATGCATCCTAGCGGTTCTTTCCTTGCACTCATCAATGGAAATTCTCATAGCTTTGAGAGACTCATTGATATCATGCTTAGGAGGAATAGATATAAGCTTTAAAGAATCAATTTCAAGAGAAATTCTATGAACATTCCTAGCCAAATCATCAACCTTAAGCAATTTTTCTTCAAGCAAAGCATTAAAATTCTTTTGTGAATTCATAAACTCTTTAACACTACTCTCAAATTCAGAGGGCATCTTATTAAAATTTCCATAAGAGTTGTTGTAGGAATTTCCATAATTATTAGAAGGATTACTAGGATAAGGCCTAGGATTAAAATTCCCTCTATATGCGTTATTTCCAAAACTATTCCTTCCAACAAAATTCACATCCATAGATTCATTATTATTCTCAATCAAAGTAGATAAAGGCATATCATTGGGATCAAGGGAAGTATTTTTAGTAGCAAACATCTTCATAAGTTCATCCATCTTTTCACTCAAAACATTGATTTCTTCTATAGCATGCACTTTTTTACTAGAAGTTCTTTCGGTATGCCATCGAGAATAATTAGCCATAATATTATCAAGCAATTTGGTAGCATCCCCTAACGTAATTTCCATAAAAGTGCCTCCTGCGACCGAATCTAAAAGATTTCTAGAAGCAAAATTCAATCCGGCATAAAAATTTTGTATGATCATCCATAAATTCAAACCATGAGTAGGGCAATTGCGAAGCATTAATTTCATTCTATCCCAAGATTGGGCAACATGCTCATGATCAAGTTGTTTAAAATTCATGATATTGTTCCTAAGAGTGATAATCTTAGCGGGAGGAAAATACTTAGAGATAAAAGCATCTTTGCACTTGTTCCAAGAATCAATACTATTTTTAGGCAAGGATGAAAACCAAATTTTAGCACGATCTCTAAGTGAAAAGGAAATAACTTTAATTTGACAATATAATATTGACATCCTTTTTCTTTTGCATATCACATAAATCAACGAAGCCATTCAGATGAGTAGCGGCATCTTCGCTAGGAAGGCCGGCGAATTGATCTTTCATAACAAGATTCAACAAAGCAGTATTGATTTCACAAGATTCGGTATTGGCAAGACGAGCAATCGGAGTGCTAAGGAAATCATTATTACTGGTATTGGTGAAGTCACACAATTTGGTGGCATCTTGAGCCATCGCGGCGAACAAGCAAACTAACACACGAGCAAACAAAAGGCAAAGGGAAAAAGAGGAGGAGATTGGGAAAGAGAGGGTGAATAAAATGGCAAAGGTGAAGTGGGGCAGAGGAAAACGAGAGGCAAATGGCAAATAATGTAATGCAAGAGATAGGGATTGTGATGGGTACTTGGTATGTTGAATTTTGCATAAGCCTCCCCGACAACAATGCCAGAAATTCTTCTTGCTACGTCTCGAGGTTGCGTTGGATTTCCCCGAAGAGGAGAGGATGATGCAGCATAGTAGCATAAGTATTTCCCTCAGTTTTTGAGAACCAAGGTATCAATCTAGTAGGAGACCACGCGCAAGTCCCTCATACCTGCACAAAACGATAGCTACTCGCAACCAACGCTTAGGGGTTGTCAATCCCTTCACGGTCACTTACGAGGGTGAGATCTGATAGAGATAATGTTTTTTGGTATTTTTGGTATAAAGATGCAAAGTAAAAAGTAAAAGCAAAGAAAGTAAATAAAGTGATGGAGATTGATATGATGAGAATAGACCCCGGGGCCATAGGTTTCACTAGTGGCTTCTCTCAAGAGCATAAGTATTCTACGGGGGGTGAACAAATTACTGTTGAGCAATTGACAGAATTGAGCATAGTTATGAGGTTATCCAGGCAATGATCATGTATATAGGCACCACGTCTGTGACAAGTAGACCGCTATCCACTCATCGACCGCTATCCAGCATGCATCTAGTGTATTGAGTTAAAAACAGAGTAACGCCTTAAGCAAGATGACATGATGCAGAGGAATAAATTCATGCAATATGATAAATACCCCATCTTGTTATCCTCGATGGCAACAATACAATACGTGCCTTGCAACCCTTTCTGTCACTGGGTAAGGTCACCGCAAGATTGAACCCAAAGCTAAGTACTTCTCCCATTGCAAGAACTACCAATCTAGTTGGCCAAACCAAACGTATAATTCGAAGAGACTTGCAAAGATAACTCAATCATACATAAAAGAATTCAGAGAAGAATCAAATATTTTCCATAGATAAGCTGGATTATAAACCCACAATTCATCGGTCTCAACAAACACACCACAAAAAGAAGATTACATCGAATAGATCTCCACCAGAGAGGGGGAGAACATTGTATTAAGATCCAAAAAGAGAGAAGAAGCCATCTAGCTACTAACTATGGACCCGAAGGTCTGAAGTAAACTACTCACACTTCATTGGAGGGGCTATGGTGATGATGTAGAAGCCCTCCGTGGTGGATGCCCCCTCCGGCGGAGCTCCGGAACAAGCCCCAAGATGGGATCTCGTGGATACAGGAAGTTACGGCGGTGGAATTAGGTTTTTGGCTTTGTCCCTGGTCTATTGGGGGTATGTAGGTATATATAGGAGGAAGGAGTACGTCGGTGGAGCGTCAGGGGGCCCACGAGCTAGGGGGCGCGCCCAGGGGGGAGGGCGCGCCCCCCACCCTCGTGACCGCCTCTGGCACTTCTTGGAGTAGGGTCCAAGTCTCTTGGATCACGTTCGGTGAGAAGATCACGTTCCCGAAGGTTTCATCCCGTTTGGACTCCGTTTGATATTCCGTTTCTTCGAAACACTGAAATATGCAAAAAACAGCAATTCTGGGCTGGGCCTCCGGTTGATAGGTTAGTCCAAAAAATAATATAAAAGTGCAAAATAAAGCCCATTATAGTCCAAAACAATAGATAAAGTAGCATGGAGCAATCAAAAAATATAGATACGTTGGAGACGTATCAGCAGTCGGCCCTGATACCAACTTGTGACGACCCCGATTTAATCGTACACTAATCATGCACGCAAATGTGTACGATCAAGATCAGGGACTCATGGGAAGATATCAAAACACAACTCTAAAATTAAAGTAAGTCATACAAGCATCATATTACAAGCCAGGGGCCTCGAGGGCTCGAATACAGGTGCTCGATCATAGACGAGTCAGCGGAAGCAACAATATCTGAGTACAGACATAAGTTAAACAAGTTGCCATAAGATGGCTAGCACAAACTAGGATACAGATCGAAAGAGGCGCAGGCCTCCTGCCTGGGATCCTCCTAAACTACTCCTGGTCGTCGTCAGCGGCCTGCACGTAGTAGTAGGCACCTCCAGTGTAGTAGGAGTCGTCGTCGACGGTGGTGTCTGGTTCCTGGGCTCCAACGCCTGGTTGCGGCAACCGAGAAAAAGAGGGAAAAGGGGAAAAGAGGGAGCAAAGCAACTGTGAGTACTCATCCAAAGTACTCGCAAGCAAGGATCTACACTACATATGCATGGGGATATGTGTAAAGAGGCAATATCAATGGACTGAACTGTAGAATGCCAGAATAAGAGGGGGATAGCTAGTCCTATCGAAGACTACGCTTCTGGCAGCCTCCGTCTTGCAGCATGTAGAAGAAAGTAGATTGATGTCCTCCAAGTAGCATCGCATAACATAATCCTATCTGGCGATCCTTCCCTCATCACCCTGTGGTAAAGCGATCACCGGGTTGTCTCTGGAACTTGTCTGGGTGTGTTTTATTAAGTATCCGGTTCTAGTTGTCCTAAGGTCAACGTACAACTCTGGGTCGTCACTACTAGGAAAACCTTTAACGGTAGCGCTGGTTTTTTAGCTATTAGTAGCGTGGGCAAGCGCGCTACTGCTACGGCGCTACAGCTATTTTTTTGCAGTAGCGTGTGTTTCAACCAGCGCTACTGCTACCTATGTCTAGTAGTAGCGCGCCTCTGCCCATCGCTACTGCTAATAGTAGTAGCATGGCTATACGACCAACGCTACTGGTAAAGCAGTGCTGCTACTACTCCAAAACTCCACGCTACTCCTAGTATTTTTTTGCTATATTCGTATTTTTACAAATAGTGGCAGCGGTTTCAAAGATACTAATAGTAGTGGCAGCGGCCGTTTTTTGCGAAACTTTACAAACCGCTAGTCGGAATGATTCAAACGGTACTCCGTTGGAAAGATATCGACGATGCGCAACTTTTTGATGTAGAACACTCTCTCTAATTCTTTACGGTTTAAGAGAAATTTCGAATTTACTGAAATGCGGACACTATTTTTCGCGACACCCAAATCGACGTGGGTACTTCATCCAACTGAAAACCGCACTGCATCAGACGGGTAAGAGAACTGCATGGTTTCTTTTATTCAAACGTAATTTTTTGAAGGACGAGAAAGTAGAGTGCACTTCACATCAGGTGTAAATGAACGACAACACTATCAAAAAGTGAACCGCATTACTTTTTTTCGCTTCCGTAACAAATTTCTTGCACTTACAGTCGATCGCACTGCTTTAGACTGAAACTGCACTACATCAAACGGGCAAGCGAGCTGCATAATTTCTTTTATCGGACGTAAATTTTCTTAGACGAGAAAGTGGACCGCACTTCACATCGGGCGTAAGTGAACTGTAGGACTATCGAGACGTGAACTCCATTGGCTACTTTTCTTAATGTTTCAGGACTACATGGTCGATCTTAGTGAACTCCATGTTTTCTTCGATCGGCCGGAGTGAACTGCAAGCCCGTTTGCTTGTGTGTGCAGAAAAAGCCCTCACATACCTAAAAGAAATACAATCGGGTCTTTTTCCTTTTTTAGATGCTCCTGTGTGGAAGAACGTCGTGGATTTTGCTGGAGTCCTCTAGTTGTCGGCAAGCGACCTGCATGCACAAGTTATCCGAGCTGCATGCGCCGCGTAACCGAGCTGCATGTCGCTGAGCTACGCAACTGAGCTATATGCACTCCCGTCCTTCGGTGAGCTGCAAAACCACATGCGCCGCTTCCCCATCCCCTTGGCACTATGCCGATGCTGCCTTCGCGGCGCTCCGCGACAGAGGTGGAGGGAGGGAACCTCTCCAGCAGAACCAGTGAACTGCGCAACACAACAGAAGCCACTGAAAATATAGTCCGCACTGCACATGAAAAATTTGCACGCTGCGAATTGGACGCATAGAAGTTCTGCGCCGCACGAGCGCACTGCGCGAACTGTATAGGGGTTGGGGGCGGACTCCTCCCACTTCTTGACCCCATCCCGTCTCTGCCCAGGTGACGCCTCCTAGTAGAGGATGGGCGCCTGCCCGTTTGCTTGCGGTGGTGCAGGGGTGCCCCTGCCGGTGTCGTTCCTGCAGCAGAGGAGAATAGGGGGGTATGGAAGATAAGAACAGGCCAGGGTCAGCGAGCTGCACATGCACACCGACACGAGAAGATTCTCCTTCCCCCACTCATCGCCGGCCATCACGGGTGCACAACACCACATCGGGAGACAGGCGCGGCCGCCATAGCTCGCCCTGACCACCGGATGCCCCTCGTGAACCTTCCCTATGTGCCTCCCCGTCACTGCTCTTCCCATCTCCTCGATTGCTTCTCGGCCTACTCCGCTGCCCTCCCCCTCTCCATCAGTGGAGAAGCAGGGGCGACGGCTACTGGTGAGAGAGAGCTCTGGCCATTGGAGAGGCGGATCCGGTCATGGGAGAGGCGGATCTATCTACTGGGGAGGTCGTCGTCCGAATAGCGATGGAGGCGAGTCAAATCTGTGCTAGTGGTGCAGGCGGGGCCAGGGCGCCAGCATGGCCATGAGAAGTGGGGCGACGCCACAGGAAGGTGCTGCAGGGGAAGAGGCGGGGCGTGGTGGTAGGTGGCGGGGTGGTGCTCCGGCAGCTCACAGCAAGGGCGGGTCTCCGGCGGTGCGGGTTGGAAGGAGGAGCTTCGCCGCATCGCAGGAAGGGGCCGATGCGGGGTGGGAGGTAGGAGGTCGTCGGGATGGTGCTGCGGCGCCGCGGGGGAAGGAGGTGGGGTGACAGCACCGGCGAAGATGGCGGCTAGGCGGCACGGGGGAGGAAGGTGGTGCAGCGGCGCTGGCAGGAAGGTGGTCCGACAGCATGGGGGAAGGTGGTCCGACGGCACAGGGAGGTGGCGACGCGGTGGGATGAGGGTGTGGAGCACGGGGAGAGCGAGGGGTGGAGGAGAGGATAAGGCGGGGTGGGTTCTGTTTTGTTTTTTTCTTGGCATCCACAGTTTGGTTGTGGTTAGTTTATAGCTACATGTGGGTCGGGGTGTTATCAGAATAAGCTTCGGTGTTATCGTAATAAGACTCTTAAGGGTGTTATCATAATAGACCCACCCTATATATATATATATATATATATATATATAGAGAGAGAGAGAGAGAGAGAGAGAATTGAACGAAACAGTTATGAAATAGAAGCAACATATATAGTAAACATAGTTAACAAACACATCGTACCGAAAGTAATTAACTAGAGCGCGGCACCATACATCTAATAGTTTCATCGTATTGAGACAATCGAAGTTTCGTCGAAAAGAGAAAGTAACAAGTAACTAAACAAACACATTGTTTCTAAGCAGTGCACTCTTCCCATCTGTCCATATCCGGGAGGACGGACCCAAGCTTAGTGAAAGGCGTCATGTCCTGACGTTGTAGGGCAATGCGGGTTCGGACATCAGCTCGCGATATTTGGACACCGTAGAACATCCCATTCTCTTCGAGGACATCTTTCATGATGATGGACGCAATTTCCTGCTAGATCCGGTAGAAATCATTTCGAAGTCGATTATCCCGTAGGGATCCAAAGGCTTCGGCCCATCTCTGGATATGGATATCGGATGAAGATTTCATGCAAAGTGATTGCACATCCCTTATGTACTCCATCATTAGATGGATGACGCAGAATCCATCGTTCTCACTTCTTGCCGGTTGTTGAATGCGACAGAAGTCAGTCTTGTGGCTGAAACAGACCCCGGAATTATTTGTTTTTTTGCTTTGGATGTAGCCACCCCGCATGCTGAAGCCCAGCATAGCTCTGTCCAGAACATACTTTATGTGTGTGTAATCTTTCTTCTCTATGTTCTTCGACGGGTCGAAATATAGAGCGCAGGAGTAACGAGGGTAAAGAATGATGAGAACGGCACGACACCCCCTGTTGCGCAAAATACCTGATCAAGTTAGCCTCCATGTGTGCAAGGTAATTATTGAAATGCACGAAAGGATGTATGTGTTATAGTGCTATCCGAGGATGACTTACCCAGGATGATAAGGTAGGAGAATCGTTTATTTGTCCTTATTGCTGACCAAGAATTCTTCGATGTACTGACTTGCATATTGACGGTTGGCATCATTGATTGACAAGAAACCCTCATGCATGTAGTATGGGTCCGCGACCGCAAGACTGGTGACTTGTTCTCTCCTGATGATGTAGTTCATGTGCAGCGCATACAGGTGGACGAATGTAAAATCGAGTGTCCTCATTAGAAACATCTGGAAGATGTAATCAAAACTCAAGAAGAAGAGGTCCGCGGGGCATGTGTGGACGTACATCTTGCAACTACTCGGCACATCCACCGTATAAAGTGGGTATCCTGGATCATCCGAGGCGAGGAGGCTTCTCTCTGTCGAAAGCACATGGTCCTGGAGTCTCTTGAGAATCCCCTGTTATGGGAGCTAGTGCATTCCCCGGTACCGTTGGCTCTCCCACGACATGGATTAATGGCGCATGTTTCATCGGTACACTGTCAACCTTGGTCAAAGGAAGCTGTCTGCTAGAACCAACATTGCCAGCTTTATTGGATTTTCTCGCCACCGGTCTCTTCCTCTGCTTCTTCTTAGTGAGCTGAGGTGCTGGTGGGTCTGTCATACCCTCGTTAAGCACCACACCTAGTGTTGACAGGCTCAGCATTGGACAACTCTGGCTAAGTAGTTGAGCTTGGGTGGAACCGGCATCTGGAGGCGTGTCCTGCGAGGATTGCATGAACAAAGACTTCTTGCACTACCGAGGACGTTCCAACACTAGTACATGCATCTCATATTCATATGGTTGACTCAGTGCTACTTCGATGTCATAGCCGGCATTGATATACTAGAGAGGGTCCTCGGCCTCCTCCATGTCATCATCCATATCCTCTTCCATGGTGCAGATGGCATCATTTGCCGGAACGGTTGGCCCTCCTTCCTCCTGTCTCTCGATCTCAGCAAGCAGTACAGACGATGGTTGTACTTGTGTAGGAGGGCTTCTGGTCATACCTTCCTGAGGTCCTGTTGGTGTGCTCCGACCACCTTGACACAAAGAAGATTTTTTGGCCATAGGATCGGCCAATTTTTGCATTGGGCAAGCTGTGTGGGGGTCTCATCATCCTCTCCATCGGTTTGTATTTGACGAGGGAAACCCTCGTAGCCCGCTTTCGCACTTGCCATGGAGACCCTTAAGGCATTATCAGGCATCTGCCAATGGTGGAACAATCGATCCTTGGGCTTCACTATAGTACCCTTCCCCACATCCACCAACCCACCCTTCATGTGGAAAAGGAGGGTGCGCGGAGTGGAGTCGGCCTACAAAGACATATATGTGCAGCGTTAGAGATCCAAAAATAACGGCAACTGAAATTAATTAATTAGTTGAGTTGATGAAGGTGTGACGCGTATTTACCGTGAGGGTTTTGAGCTCAGCCAATGTTGACGGCCCGGCATTCAAGCTAGAGACGGAGCTAGGGCTGCTGTGTCAGCTGGGTGGAGGAGCAGGTCTTGGAGGAGGTGCGGGTGCTGGTGCGGGTGCGACTGCGGTTGCCATACTAGGTACTAGTATGAGTCCGGTGTTCATTGAGTTGCTCCCGGTGAAGCTGGGCATGGGAAAATCACTTGGTGGTGTGTTTGGGTTTTGTTGTGCCCATGTGACCACAGTTGGAATCAAGATTGTAAAGGCATCCGCCATATCCTGTCTACATGCAGCCATTATCTCAGCTTTGGTCTCAGCTTTTGCTTTCTCCATCGCCTGCGCCACCTTCTCGTTGATAGTCACTTGACTGAACTTATTTCTCTGCCTTTTGGCCTCGGGGTCCTTGCTATAATAGTACTTCCACGTGGCACCATCCCCGGCGCCGGGAACACGTCCATATTGCAGCCGCTGGCCGGCCGGGTGTCCCATCATTATGTTCATGGCACGGTTGAAAGGAGTGTCCCACTTGTACTTCGCCGATGACTAAGTCGACTAAGTCGACTAGTCGCTCTCGACCGCAAGCTTGTGTTGCTCTCTCTGCAAAATGGATCGTGAATCATTTACAAATGCGACTAGAATGTAGTAGACTTTGTTGATCAGAACCTAATATATAAGGTGGTAAAAGGATAATTACCAGTATTCTCATGAATTTCCTAGTCGGCCCTGATGAAGTCGTGCTCCTGCTGGTCGGTGAACTCAGCCAATGGGTCTAGGATCCCCTGACGTTCACGTTCTGCGTCCTCCTTAGCCCACACGGGCCTCTTTCCCGTGTAACCACAACTTCCAAGGCGGTGGTTCCCCATGTTCTTTGCCTGCAGCTGCTTGCCTCTCTCCGACTTGGCCTTGGCAGCTTCTTCATTGCAAGTCTCCTTGAACTTTTCAAGGTCCTCTATCGTAATTTTTGGATTGTCTGCAACAATCTCTGCGTAGGTTTCATGGTCTACTTGAATCTCCTTTTTCACCCTAGTTTTCCAAGCGCTCAATGCATTGCTGAACTTCCCTAGGGCTTTGTTGTTGATTTTTTTCATGGCATCGTCATCCCATGGGTCGACATCGTCATTCCGACCGGGGAACAGGAATCTTGCGTGCAACCTAGTTAGGAGAAGCTTCTTCAAATGTTCATTCTTCCGTATTTTTGTGGTGTTGGTGTTAGCGGTATCCCGTAGGATGCATGCTAGTTGGTTGTCGTAACACGCTGCCACTTCTCGCGGCTCTATTGGCTCGAACTCGCCAAGGTGCACCTTCTTGACCACCAGTCTTCCGGTGCCGAGCTCATTTGGGCGTCGTGTCCTCTTTTCCTTCTTTCCCTCACTAGCTTCGGAGGTTCCACCACCTTCCGTGTTGTAGTTAGCAACATCATCAGCACCATTCTCAGTGCCGGTGTCATTGGTGGCATCAGTGTCGGTGTCGGCACCACCACCATCGTCCTCCGTCATGACAAGGGGGTCCTGACACCCAGCTTGCTGTCTCTCCTGATCTGCCAGAAAGTCGAGGTAGGCGTGTGCTCGACCTAGCTAATTGGGGCTGAGAACCTCCGGCCTCATTCGTGTCGATCATGTTTCCTAGGGTTCAAAGTCGTAGTCGTATAATTATCGAGCTTTACACAATAAAGTGAATAATGACAAAAAAGTGACCTTTGTTTTGCTGGAAATGTCATTTTATTCCCGGAGCGACAAATCTCAAGCAATCGATATGTGCAACTTTCTAGCACAAGTCATGCCTAAATTCACGGAAAATTTCAGCATGACCTTTGCTAGAAAGTGCACATATAGAGCGCCTGAAATTTGCCGGAATGGAAATGAATCAACATTTCCGGCAAAACATAGGTCACTTTGTTGCTGCTGACATATACACAATCATGAACATTGCTTCCCAACTGATGCAAAAAAGATCAACTATACCAATCTAAGAGCTCATTAACCAATCTAACAGCTCTACTCCTCATTGCATCATTATGAACACTTTAACAACCACATTATGAACACTCCCCGTTGCATCATTATGTGCTGACATATGAAGAGGGAGGGAAGAGGGGGTGGCGCACCTCGGGGATGGGATCGGGGTCGGGGTCGCCGGGGCAGAGGGGGGCCGGGGGGGGGTTGAGGGCGTCCTTCTCCTCCTCGTCGTTCTGCGCCTAGCTACGATTTCCAGAGAGAGAGAGAGTGACCAAACTTTCAAACACTTCCATTAAGCTAAGCACCATCACTAGGCTAACACTAACACTAACTAACACTAACAACAATTAACTAACTAGCACTAACAGCAAATTAAGCTAACTAACACTAACTAACACTAACAACAATTAAATTAAGCTAACAGAATACACTAAGTAACACTAACTAACACTAACTAACACTGGGAGGGGAGGGAAAGGCACATGTCCAGTGCTCACAGACGGGAGGCACTGAGGGGTCGGGGTCGGTGGCCGGCGTCGAGGTCGCCGGGGTCGCTGATCTGCAGAGACATACCGGAGCGGGAGGAGGTCCGAGAGAGAGAGACGGGGCTGAGGGGTCGGAGAGGAAGGAAGAGGGGCGGGGGGCATATTCGAGCGGGAGCGGGTCGGGGAGGGACAGGGCTGGCGTCGGCGGCGACATCGGCGGGGCAGGGCGGGGCTAGCATCAGCTGGGGGGCGGGCGGGGTGGGGCGGGGCTGGCGTTGGCGGCGGCATGGGTGGGGCAGCGTCGGCTGTGGCATCAGAGAGGGGATCCACGAGCTGCGCGAGTGAGAGAGACGGGAAAGAGGGGGCTAGCGGACTGGTGTTGTAGACAACTTAACTATAGCTCGTGTTGGCAAAATACGCTATAGCTAAGTTAGCTATAGCGTTGGTCGAACAAAAACGCGCTACTGCTAGTTTTTTCTTTATTTATTTTTCTTTTTTTATTTTTATTTTTCTTAGCTATAGCGTTGCCCAGGATAAAACGCGCTACTGCTAAGATTTTTTTCTTTATTTTTTTTCTTTTTTCTTTTTTTTATTTTTCTTGCATTTCATTTTCCACAAGTTATTAGTTTCTTTTTCTTTTTCTTTTCATTTCATTTTGCAAAACTTCCTTTCTTTTTATTTTTCTTTTTCTTTCATTTGCACTTTTCTTTTTCTTGTCCTTCTTTTGCACTTTCCTTCCTTTAATTTGGTATGTCATTTGAGCAATACCACTGTTACCATCCGGATAATAATTATTATAATATATCTTACATCATTTGACCGCTATCAGCGGTATACAAAATAGCTAGACACACACAAACTTTGGGGATTGGTTTGTCAGCTTGAGAGACGACGACGCTTCAGACTGATCTTCTTCCCTCTTTTGTTCGTTGTCGAATAATTGAGCCCATGGTCGTGACTTTTCCTTTTCCAGGGATTACGATCTTTCGTAGGTAATGTAGTCTTCATTCTTCTTTTGACGTATGTTTCGTCGTCATCAGCATCATCTTCCCTCATCGGATCACCGTACTGGTCATAGTCTTCCTCGTTGGTGACTCCATCCATTCCGCCGATGCTCCTTTTGCTTGTCTTCACGACCACACAGCTGGGATTGATCGGATCAGTTATGAAGAAACATTGTGTCACGTGTTTAGCGTGTACCCATGGCTCATTATTGGCGATGGCGTTGACGGTACCGCTATTGGAGTCTGGTATACACATGGTAGTGAAATGTCGGTTTTCTCTGTGTACATTCTTAGCCCATCTGACATGGAACATCGTCGCGCTATGCAATCCAGAGTAGTTAAGCTCCCATATCTCTTCGACCCTTATGTAATATCTTTCAATTACATTCCCGGTCATGGCTTCCATCGTCACCCCTAAGTTTTGGTCATCACTGTTTATATCTTTCTCCTTCGTGTAGAACATGTATCCATTGATATCGTATGCACTAGTAGAAAAACACCTAATAGTCCCGGTTCATAAGGGCCTTTAGTCCCGGTTCATGAACCGGGACTAATGGGTCGTTACTAATACCTCCACCCATTAGTCCCGGTTCAAACACGAAACGGGACCAATGTGGCTCCACGTGGCCCTGTGCGCCGAGCCCAGTCAGGGGGCCTCTGGTACCGGTTGGTTGCACCAACCGGGACCAAAAGGCATCCACACGTCAGCATTCCAGTGGTTGGGGTTTTTCTTTTTTTTTGAAAGGAGGGGGGTTGGGGGTTTTGGGGGTTAATTTAGGTGTTTCATATATTGTTATAGCTAGCTAAATAATAGAGAGAAGTGTCCTCTCTTATGTCCGTGCTTGGTCGACGCTACGTACTATATACATAAGTGATCGGGAGAACCATTGAGTACAGAAGTTCGTCATGCATACCGAGAGAAGTGATCGATCGACCTCTCCTTCTCCGAGAGATTGGTCGAACAACAAGTTTTCGTATCATGTATCCGACGCTACTGGCTACATACATGTACAATATGTATAAGATCTCTTAATTACAATCCCCTAGCAATTGAAATCTACTTCCACATGGTATTCTCCGGCTTTATTGATGACGTGGTCAAGAAAGAATCCCGCCAATTCCTCTTGAATTGCTTTCATGCGATCTGGTTCTAGGAGTTCATTCCGCATCTGCCACGTCTAATTTGAAGAAGGGGGTTAATTAATACATATATATGAATGAAACTCAACAGAAATGATGGTGTAATAAAATGAAATTGTGAATATTATTGCTTACGCACTTCATATTGTCTTTTAGAGTAGCCCCACTTGTTTTTCAAAGTCGCGTTGTGGATGAACTCGCACACGTAGTATCCATAGAAATCATTCCCTTGTTCCTGCCACAAGCACTTTACGAGAAATAGAGGTCAATCAAACTGATAATGAAGCATTATAAATGGCATTGATGAAAGTATAGCTATAGAATCAACGGGAGATGCGCGCAACTAGCTAGCTAGTAGTACTTACTTTCGGGTATGTATATCGCAGCTCCTTCGGCAGTCCCGAAGCTTCTGCGGTGAACTATTTCCAAACCCTGCAAGACAAAGAAAATAATTATTATTACTTGAGATATCAGGAAATGAACAAAAAGTTGCCGATATGGTGCGATAATGATCGATTGAACTTACTTGTTGAGCAATTCAGTCAGGTCCGCATAGGTTTCGGGATCTTTCCATCTCGAGTCTAAGATGGTTACTAGTCCCCGCTCAAGCTTAATCTCCAGAAGAACATAGTGGTACCTGTGCACGCATGCATAACTCATCAATTACATTACTATAACCTCGCTCGAGTAATAAGGGAAACCGAATATGCACACGACAGTAACACTCACTTGCCATTGTAAGGAAAGAGTATGGTATCTTTGTTTTGATTTTTGATCAACGATCGTAGCAAGTTGTCCTCGGCCTCTTTGGCTTTCTTTTTAACCAGAAATTCATCTATAATATTTGTGTTAATGATCCCAATATCATAAATTTCTTGTTTTTTGCACTCGACGATCTTCAATCTGCATAATATATTGAGGATAATTAATTATAAATACATGCAATGAAAGAGCCGAGCTATATATAGAGACTTAATGATAGAAATAGTACTTACAGGCAGTAGCAAAAGACCATTAATTTATTGAGGGCCTTTTGATTGAAGAACGCGAAGAACTCATCAAATGGAACACACAACAGATCACTTGAAACGAGGTCGTGCTCCTCTTTAATGTTCAGATACAAACTATTCGTCCCCTTGGACTCTCTGCAGATTTTCATTTACCAACTGTGGAATCTTCGCATCATTGTTGTCAGAGATTTTTCATCTTTGACGAGAGGCTTCACGTACTCGTATTTATGTTCGTCCACCTCCAAGAAATCAGGAAGTTGATCGTCAGGCAGGTAATCTTGAAGATTGCCATAACCGGCCACCGTCCCCGGAGCATTGAGCGGGGGGCATGATCGGTTTGCTTGTTCGCCGAACTGGTCAATTTTTTTCGCAACTGCTCGTTCTCTTGACCTTAGATGTCCGACAGTACTTAGCTGGTCAATTTTTTCGCAACTGCTCGTTCTCTTGACCTTAGCTGGTCAATTTTTTTCACAACTGCTCGTTCTCTTGGAGATATGTCTGTTCAGTAATGCGCTCATAGTTGGTTCTCGGCGGAGACTTTGCCGGTTTCCTCAGGGCATCGAGAGTGCGCTTTGCTTTAACCGGATCTACCTTCTCCTCCGGAGGTGGATATCTCTTTGCTTTCACCCCTTCAAAGAACTCCTTCACGTGGGTCCGCACGATCGTATCGTTTTCCTCCTCGGTCCTCTCGTACGGTAACTTCTCTAGAGGCTTGAGAGGTGGACTGTATCTTTATTGCCTCCCGCCTCTGGTTGTGCTGCTATACGCCGGAGCAGACGGAGCGGTTGCGGCGTCTGTCTTCTTTCGTGCTTGCTTACGAGGCGAAGGAGAAGGAGTACGACGTGCCGAAGCAGCCGGGGCGGCGGCGGGTCTCTTTCACCCTTGCTGGCGAGGAGGAGAAGGAGGAGGCTGCTGGCTGCTCGGGAGTGCTGGTGCAGGCGGAGAAGGAGGCAGAGTGCCGCCACGCGCCGGAGAAGGAGGCGGAGTGCCGCCACGCGCCGGAGAAGGAGGCAGAGTGCCGCCACGCGTGCCCTGATTGTCACTCACTGGAGGAGGAGGCGGTGGAGGAGGCGGAGTGCCCTGACTCGCTGGAGGAGGAGGAGGAGGCGGAGGCGTCCAGTTCGGAAGGTTGATGAGCTCCTTCTGCCATAGGCATGGAGTCTTCAGAGCAGAACGCAGCCTAGTCTCCTCTTCACCGGTAGGGTGGTCAAGCAGGAGGTCCTCAAATCCCTCCGTTATTTCATCCACCATCACCTTAGCATATCCTTCTAGAATTGGCCGACAGTGATAAGTTGCTCCGGATCTAGTAGGATAAACAGAGCCAACAACCACCTTGACCTTCAAATTCCTCCATCGCGCCATAATGTGGCAATGTTGAGACTCCATGATAGCATCCACGGGATAGCTGGCAGGAGCCGTCAAGACATGCTCCAGCTGAAGCAGCTCGGTGGAAGCCACGCTGCTTCTCCGCTGAGATGGCGGGGTAGCTTCGGGGGAAGCTTCGGCAGGTCGTTTGCTGCGATCTGCTGCTTCTCGTTCCTCTTCTCGTTCCTCTATCCCCATTACCCTTTCGTGCAGCGCCTGCAGTTGGCGCTGCTCATGTTTCTTCCTCCTCTCATGGGTTTTGTAACCCCCTGTGTCCGGAAAACCAACCTTCCACGGAATGGAGCCTGGTGTGCCTCGTGTCCGTCCAGGGTGCTTAGGATTCCCGAGGGCCATTGTGAGCTCGTCCTTCTCCCTGTCTGGTACAAACGTCCCTTTCTACGCTTAATTGGTATAGTGTCGAAGGTTCTTGACTGGTATTTCCAGTTGCTCGTCCATCCAACGGCACCTCCCTGATACAGGGTCCAAGGTTCCGCCAGCCCCGAAGAACCAAGTCCGGCAACGGTCTGGCCATCTCATTGTCTCTGGTTCGATCCCTTTTTCAAGCAGATCATTCTCAGCCTTGGACCACTTAGGCCGGGCTTGCAGGTAGCCAGCTGACCCTGTGCGATGGTGAAGCTTCTTCTTCGCAGCATTTTGCTTGTTTGTTGCCGACATCTTCTTACTCTTTTCATATGTCTTGTGGGACACAAATGCGGGCCAATGATCTTTGATCTTCTCATATTTGCTGATGAATTCTGGTGTCTTTTTTTTTGTCGACAAACTTGTTCAGCTCTTTCCTCTACCTCCTGAATAGCGTTGCCATCTTCTTAAGAGCACAAGACTTGATTAATTGCTCTTTAACTGGCTTCTCCGGATCCTCCTCTGGCGGTAGGGTGAAATTTGCCTTCAGTTGAGTCCAAAGATATTCTTTCTGCATATCATTGACATAAGACACCTCAGGGTCGTCCTTAGGCTTATACCATTGCTGGATGCTAATCGGGATCTTGTCCCTAACAAGAACCCCGCACTGAAAATAAAATGTTTTCTTTGTCCGGATGGGTTCAATCGGTTCGCCATTGGGCGCGATTTCTCTGATCTCAAACCTTTCATCCGAGCTCTACTTTTTCTTCGGGCCTCGTCTCCTTGCCGAAGGTGTGCTCGATCCGGAGGGCTAGAAATTAAAAGGAAGAAAGAGGAGAGTAATTAATATGTGTATATATACCAAAACAATGGATGCATCAATTAACTAGTCAGCACGGGCTTAACTAATGTATATATACCTAGCCGGACTCGGTTCGGTCACCGGAGCAGTCAGCACGGTCTCCTTCTTGTACCTCCATTGTGTCACCGGAGCCATCATGAAATAGCCCTCTTCTTGTACTGGCATTAATGGGCTGAAGCCATCATGAACATAGCCCTCTTCTTCACCCAGTCCTTCCTGACGAACGACGTCGATGAAAAATGACGCAACGACATCAGTTCCTTCTGCAATTATCTCCCCCAACATCTCTTCTGTTGCTTCGTCTCGGTAGTGCTCCATATTTTCTGCAAATATTTACAACATGTCAATTATTATTCAAGCATGCATGGTACAGATGGATATATATTAGTGGCAAATGTAGAACTAGCTAGCTAATCACAATAAGGAATCATGTTAATTAATGGCCTCGACGCTGCTTCTCTAGGGTTTGGGGTGGCCTCGACACAATGCTTCAAGGGTTTGGGGTGGCCTCGATGACAACGCTCTTTTAACTTGGTAAATTTGGGTGGCCTCAAGATAGTTTGTCGGGTAGGGGCGCAGCGGGAGGGGGTGGAGACCAACATCGTTTTTTTCTCTAGGGTTTGGGTGTCCTCGAGAGTTTTGGTCGAGCGAGAGGGCCGAGGGGGGTATATTGACGATGACAGAGGAGAAGATCATCAAGAAAAGAAAGAAAAAAAAGAGGAGAAGAAGAAAGGAATAGAGGAGAAGAAGAAAAATTAGAAAATATTCTATTTTTTCTTAGTCTCCTCTATTCCTTTCTTCTTCTCCTCTTCTTTTGCTTCTTTTTTCATCTTCTTATTTTACTTTTTCCTCTACACTAAACTAAAACGCACTAACCTAAAACCTAATACTAACAACCTAAATAAAAAATTAATACATATATTAAAAAACATATATAAACAAAAAAATGCTTCAAGGGTTTGGGGTGGCCCCGACGACAACGCTTCAAGGGTTTGGGGTGACCTCGACGACAACGCTCTTTTAACTTGGTAAATTTGGGTGGCCTCAAGAGAGTTTGTCGGGTAGGGGCGCGCAGTGGGAGAGGGTATAGACCAACATCGTTTTTTCTCTAGGGTTTGGGTGTCCTCGAGAGTTTTGGTCGAGCGAGAGGGCCGAGGGGGGGTATATCGACGACGATAGAGGAAAAGATCGAAGAAGAAAAAAAGAAAAAAAAAGAGGAGAAGAAGAAAGGAATAGAGGAGAAGAAGAAAAAATAGAAAATATTCTATTTTTTCTTCTTCTCCTCTATTCCTTTCTTCTTCTCCTCTTCTTTTTCTTCTTTTTTCCTCTTCTTATTTTACTTTTTCCTCTACACTAAACTAAAATGCACTAACCTAAAACCTAATACTAATTAACAACCTAAATTAAAAATTAATACATATATTAAAAAACATACATAAACAAAAAAATGTTATGAACATTATATTTAGGTTCTTAGTATATACACATACATAAACATACATATATACACATATACACACAAAAATACACATATATACACATACAAACACATATATACAATATATACACATATACACACAAAAAATGCATATATACACATATACAAAAAAATGCAGGGCGGGGGCGGCGGCGCGGCTGCCGCGCAGGACAGGGCGGCATGCGGCGGCCGCGCAGGGCAGGGACGGCGGCGCAGTGGCCGCGCAGGGCAGGGGCGGCGGGAGCGAGGCAGGTGCTCATAGGGGGGTGGCGGGGCACGGCGGGCGGCGTCGGGGCGCGGGGAGCGGCGCCGGCGTCGGGGCAGATGGCGTCGAGGGCGGCGGGGACGACAAAGTTGAGCAGCCTGACGGCGTCGGAGGCGGCGATGACGGTGAGGTGGACCAGCCTGACGGCGTCGGAGGCGGTGGCGACGATGAGGTGGAGTAGCCTGACGGCTCGGCAGCGACGGCGACGAGGCAGACCGAGCAACGGGCGTCGGGCAGAGAAGAAAGGAATGGATTTTCGAGAAACTGCTAAGTGCTAGTTATATATGAAGAGAATTGGTCCCGGTTCGTGAAACCAACCGGGACCAATGCCCCCTTTAGTCCCGGTTAGTGCCACCAACCGGGACCAAAGGCCTCTTTTCAGCAGCCCAAAGGGCTGGAAGCGGCGGCCTTTGGTCCCGGTTGGTGCCACCAACCGGGACTAAAGGGTGGGCATTGGTCCCGGTTGGTGCCACCAACCGGGACCAATGCCCCCCTTTAGTCCCGGTTGGTGCCTCCAACCGGGACCAATGGTCGTGTGCTGGCACGGTGCGGCACGAAAGTTTAGTCCCACCTCGCTAGCTGAGAGGGGCGCGCAGTGGTTTATAAGCCCCACTGCCGCACCCCTCTCGAGCTCCTGTCCACTTCAGGCTTATGGGCCTACTTACTACTGCTTTGCCTGATGGGCCTACTGGGCCCCTTACGGGCCTGAATCCTGGCCCATGGTGCGTTTCTAGTCGTATTCAGGCCGTGGGGGCCCAGTAGGAGGCACTTTTTTTCTTTACTTATTGTTGCTATTTTTATTTTTTCCCAGATTTTTTGTTTTCGTTTCTGCATTATTTATTTTCTTTTGTTTTTTTGCTATATTTTTTAATTCTTTTTGCTTTTAGTTTTAGAAAAATTATAAACTTTTTGTTAATGCCATTAGTTCTCAAATTTGAAAACACGTTTTTTGTTTTTTAGTTTTGTTTCGTGCTTAATTTATTTTATTTTGTTTCTACTTACAACAAAATACTTATTGTTGCTATTTTTATTTTTTCCCCAGATTTTTTGTTTTGTTTTCTGCATTATTTATTTTCTTTTGTGTTTTTGCTTTATTTTTTAATTCTTTTTGCTTTTAGTTTTAGAAAAATTATAAACTTTCTGTTAGTGCCATTAGTTTTCAAATTTGAATACACTTTTTTTGTTTTCTTTTTGCTTTATTTATTTTATTTTGTTTCTACTTACAACAAAATACTTATTGTTGCTATTTTATTTTTTTCTAGTTTTTTTGTTTTGTTTTCTGCATTATTTATTTTCTTTTGTTTTCTGCATTAAAGCATTTCAAATGAACTCTGAAAAAGTTGAAAGTTGAAAGTTGGCATGGTATCACGAGGGCCGAACCATAAGACATTAAAGCATTTCAAATGAACTTTGAAAAAGTTGAAAGTTGAAAGTTGGCATGGTATCATAATTTCGTCTGTTACAAAGTTGGCATGGTATCATCATAATAGTTGCGGGAGAAAGTCTTCACTTTTTCTTTGCTTGTGTCATTTGCTTATTGCGCCGTAACCATGGATAATCTTCATCGTTTGTCAGGATACTGGGGTCAGGCTTGACTTTGAAGGGAGGAATTTCATGAAACTTTTCATAATCTTCAGACATGTCTGTCTTGCCCTCCAGTCCCATGATGTCCCTTTTTCCTGAAAGAACTATGTGGCGCTTTGGCTCATTGTATGATGTATTCGCTTCCTTATCCTTTCTTTTTCTTGGTCTGGTAGACATGTCCTTCACATAGATAACCTGTGCCACATCATTGGCTAGGACGAACGGTTCGTCAGTGTAACCGAGATTTTTCAGATACACTGTTGTCATTCCGTACTGTGGGTCTACCTGTACCTTGCTCCTGACAGATTGACCCATTTGCACTTAAACAAAGGGACCTTAAAATCATGTCCGTAGTCAAGTTCCCATATGCCCACTATGTAACCATAATATGTGTCCTTTCCCCTCTCGGTTGTTGCATCAAAGCGGAAACCGCTGTTTTGGTTGGTGCTCTTTTTATCTTGGTCAATCGTGTAAAATATATTCCCATTTATCTCATATCCTTTCCAAATCGTAACAGTCGAAGATGGTCCCGTGGACAACAAGTACAGCTCATCACAAACAGTGTTGTCACCTCTGAGACGTGCTTCCAACCAACTGCTGAAAGTCATGATGTGTTCACATGTAATCCATTCGTCGCACTTCTCCGGGCGTTTGGAGTGCAGACTGTTCTTGTGTTCATCGACATACGGGGTCACCAAGGTAGAGTTCTGTAGAACTGTGTAGCGTGCTTGAGACCAAGAATATTCGTCCCTGCATATTATTGAGTCCCTTCCAAGCGTGCCTTTTCCAGTCAGTCTCCCCTCATACCGCGATTGAGGGAGACCTATCTTCTTAAGGCCAGGAATGAAGTCAACACAAAACCCGATGACATCCTCTGTTTGATGGCCCATGGAGATGCTTCCTTCTAGCCTAGCATGGTTACGGACATATTTCTTTAAGACTCCCATGAACCTCTCAAAGGGGTACATATTGTGTAGAAATACGGGGCCCAGAATGACAATCTCGTCAACTAGATGAACTAGGACGTGCTTCATGATATTGAAGAAGGATGGTGGGAACACCAGCTCGAAACTGACAAGACATTGCACCACATCACTCCTTAGCCTTGGTATGATTTCTGGATCGATCACCTTCTGAGAGATTGCATTGAGGAATGCACATAGCTTCACAATGGATAATCGGACGTTTTCCGGTAGAAGCCCCCTCAATGCAACCAGAAGCAGTTGCATCATAATCACGTGGCAGTCATGAGACTTTAGGTACTGAAACTTTTTCTCTGACATATTTATTATTCCTTTTATATTCGACGAGAAGCCAGTCGGGACCTTCATACAAAGCAGGCATTCAAAGAAGATTTCCTTCTCTTCTTTGGTAAGAGCATAGCTGGCAGGACCTTCATACTACTTTGGAGGCATGCGTGCAAACATTGCAGGTCCTCCCGTGCCTCAGCTGTATCTTTTGTCTTCCCATACACGCCCGAGAAGCCTAGCAGGTTCACGCAAAGGTTCTTCGTCACGTGTATCACGTCGATCGAAGAGCGGACCTCTAGGTCTTTCTAGTAGGGTAGGTCCCAAAATATAGATTTCTTCTTCCACATGGGTGCGTGTCCCCCAGCGTCACTCGGAACAGCTAGTTCGCCGGGACCCTTTCCAAAGATCACGTGTAAATCATTGACCATAGCAAGTACGTGATCACCAGTACGCATGGCGGGCTTCCTCCGGTGATCTGCCTCGCCTTTGAAATGCTTGCCTTTCTTTCGACATTGATGGTTGGTCGGAAGAAATCAACGATGGCCCAGGTACACATTCTTCCTGCAGCTTCCCAGGTATATACTATCGGTGTCAAGTAAACAGTGCGTGCATGCGTGGTATCCCTTGTTTGTCTGTCCTGAAAGGTTACTGAGAGCGGGCCAATCGTTGATGGTCACGAACAGCAACGCCTTTAGGTGAAATTCCTCCTGTTTGTGCTCATCCCACGTACGTACACTGTTTCCATTCCACATCTGTAAAAGTTCTTCAACTAATGGCCTTAGGTACACATCAATGTCGTTGCCGGGTTGCTTAGGGCCTTGGATGAGAACTGGCATCATAATGAACTTCCGCTTCATGCACATCCAAGGAGGAAGGTTATACATACATAGAGTCACGGGCCAGGTGCTGTGATTGCTGCTCTGCTCCCCGAAAGGATTAATGCCATCCGCACTTAAAGCAAACCATACGTTCCTTGGGTCACTTGCAAACTCATCCCAGTACTTTCTCTCGATTTTTCTCCACTGCGACCCGTCAGCGGGTGCTCTCAACTTCCCGTCTTTCTTACGGTCCTCACTGTGCCATCGCATCAACTTGGCATGCTCTCTGTTTCTGAACAGACGTTTCAACCGTGGTATTATAGGAGCATACCACATCACCTTCGCAGGAACCCTCTTCCTGGGGGCTCGCCGTCAACATCACCAGGGTCATCTCGTCAGATCTTATACCGTAATGCACCGCATACCGGGCATGCGTTCAGATCCTTGTACGCACCGCGGTAGAGGATGCAGTCATTAGGGCATGCATGTATCTTCTGCACCTCCAATCCTAGAGGGCATACGACCTTCTTTGCTGCGTATGTACTGTCGGGAAATTCGTTATCCTTTGGAAGCTTCTTCTTCAATATTTTCAGTAGCTTCTCAAATCCTTTGTCAGGCAGAGCATTCTCTGTCTTCCACTGCAGCAATTCCAGTACGGTACCGTGCTTTGTGTTGCCATCTTCGCAATTGGGTACAACCCTTTTTTGTGGTCCTCTAACATGCGATCGAACTTCAGCTTCTCCTTTTGACTTTCACATTGCGTCCTTGCATCGACAATGACCCGGCAGAGATCATCATCATCGGGCACATCGTCTGGTTCCTCTTGATCTTCAGCAGCTTCGCCTGTTGCAGCATCATCATGCACATCGTCTGATTCCTCTTGATCTTCAGTAGGATCACTGTATTCAGGGGACACATAGTTGTCATCGTACTTTTTTTCTTCGCCGTCTTCCATCATAACCCCTATTTCTCCGTGCCTCGTCCAAACATTATAGTGTGGCATGAAACCCTTGTAAAGCAGGTGGGTGTGAAGGATTTTCCGGTCAGAGTAAGACTTCGTATTCCCACATATAGGGCATGGACAACACATAAAATCATTCTGCTTGTTTTCCTCAGCCACTTCGAGAAATTCATGCACGCCCTTAATGTACTCGGAGGTGTGTCTTGAACCGTACATCCATTGCCGGTTCATCTGCGTGCATTATATATAATTAAGTGTGTCAAAAATCATTATAGAACATCATGAATAGATAATTAAGTGACCAAATTAATAGAAGTTCATCATCACATTAAAACCAAAGTACATACATAGTTCTCATCTAACAACATAAAGCTCTGCAGAGCATCTAAATTAATTAAACCATACATTGAAACTATGTAAAACATTTCAATGCGAAAACAAATGCGATCATAATCGCAACCAATGTAACAACTGATCCAATGACATAATGATACCAAGCCTCGGTACGAATGGCATATTTTCTAATCTTTCTAATCTTCAAGCGCATTGCATCCATCTTGATCTTGTGATCATCCACAACATCCGCAACATGCAACTCCAATATCATCTTCTCCTCCTCAATTTTTCTAATTTTTTCCTTCAAGAAATTGTTTTCTTCTTCAACTAAATTTAACCTCTCGACAATAGGGTCGGTTGGAATTTCCGGTTCAACAACCTCCTAGATAAATAAAATCTATGTCACGTTGGTCGGCATAATTGTCATAACCAATAGATGAACCAATAGTTATGAAAAGATAATATATACCACATCTGAATCATAGACAGGACGAGGGCCGACGGGAGAGGATACCAAAACCATCGCACTATATAAGATGCAATAATAAAGTAAGAAAATTATACAAGTATCTATATAAACATACAAGTAAGAAATTTTTTTCCTTTCAGAAAGAAGATAAGAACAAGCGGCTCACCACGATGGTGCCGGGGACGAGATCGGCGCAGGCGATCGACGGCGATGAAGACGGGGACGGGACGTGATGGACCGCTAAACCTAGACAAATATTGAGGAAAATGGAGCTTGGAGGTCGAGCGTGGAGAGGAGAAAGCTTAAGTAGTGTGGCTCGGGCATTCCATCGAACACCTCGTGTGCATAGGAGGTGAGCTAGAGCACCACAAAGATCTCTCCTCGCCGGCCACGAAAAACAGAGCAGTGAGAGTGCTCTGCTCACGGGCGAGGGGTATATATAGGCAATTAATTGGTCCCGGTTCGTGGCAAGAACCGGGACTAAAGGGAAGCCTTTGGTCCCAGTTCAGGCTACCAACCGGGACCAATGGTGGTGGGCCAGGAGCAAGGCACATTGGTCCCGGTTCGTCCAACCAACCGGGACCAAAAGGTCCAGACGAACCGGGACCAATGGCCCACATGGCCCGACCGGCCCCCGAGGCTAACGAACCGGGTCCAATGCCCCCATTGGTCCCGGTTCTGGATTGAACCAGGACTAATGGGCTGACCCGGCCTGGACCAATGCCCCCTTTTCTACTAGTGATGGTTGATTAGTCGCGAGGTTGGTCGAGGGGCCATGTGCTAAGGCGTATATGAGTGTTCTGTTCGGACAACCCTCTTCCGGGGGATTAGCGAGAACTCGCTCTTTGAACCAACACATGAAAGTGGAGTTGTGCTCTCTAATAACTTCAGCGTCCGTCCTGCGCACCCCACGGTCACGGTACTTCTTTGTGATGGTCTCTTTGTGCAGTGTCACGAAACCTTCTAGCACATCTAGGTGTTGTAGCACTACTAAGTTTGCCCTGTCAAGGTCGTTTTGACGGCCTGAGCGTAACACATTCACATCCCTATGACGGTTGGTGTGACCTTCGCCTTCGAGCCTTCCACAGTGCTTGCTGAAACTACAAAAAAAGACACATCCGTGACTTTTTGGGCCGAACGATTTTTTTTTTGTCATACATATGTCACTCCTATGACGATAATTGTGACAAAACCCGGTATCATCATAGATGTGGTGGGCTCCTACTCCTATGACAAAAAATCATGACAGAAAATGGGCTTTTCATCCTGGGCGGGCCGGAGACACAGCTGCATGACATTCTTTGGGCCGTCCATGACGGAAAAAACCGTGGTAGAAGCGAGGGCGAGGAAAATTTCGGGGAGTTCCCGGTTACAGTGGGTGGTCGGGGGCCGAGCGATGCGCATTTCTCTCATACATGTACGTGCGTGTGTGTGAGTCATTGGCTCTAACTGAACCCGAGCGAGGCATTGGGCTCTAACTGAACCCGAGCGATTGCACTGCAGGCCACGTGTTACTGAACCCGAGCGATCGATTCCTTCGCTACTGCTGTTAACTGAAGCCGATCGATGCTGCCTCTCTGAATGAACAGTGAGCGTTGCGGGGGGGGGGGGGGGGGGTTGGATGAACAGTGAGCAGTGGGAGTGCATGAATAGGACCCGTGGCGTTGCCTCTGGATGAACAGGATCCCGATTGATCGAGCCAGTTGGGGCTGGATGAACAGGACCCCATGGAGGGCTAGATGAACAGGACAACCCCGTGGAGGGCTGGATGAACAGTAGACGGTGGAGGGGTGGATGAACAGTAGCCCGTGGAGTGGTGGTTGAACAGGAGCCCGTGGAGAGGGGTGGTTGAATAGTAGCCGGTGGTGTAGCGCGCGATGGAGGCTGGATGAACAGGAGCCCGTGGATGAACAGTCGCAGGTGGAGGCTGGAGGAGGTCGACGGTGGATGAACAGTAGCCTGTGGAGGCTGGAGCAGGTCGATGGTGGAGATGAACAGTATCCTGTGGAGTCCCGTTTTCCGGTACGCCACACCCCTCCCGATGAATAGGACCCCCGTTTCGACCGTAGCACTCCAACACAAGTCCGTTTCGTCCGTTTTGCGGTACGCCACAATCCTACCGATCAACAGGACCCCTGTTACAACTGTAGGAGGTCCGTTTCCTCCGTTTTGCGGTACGCCAGACCCCTCCCGATGAACAGGATCCCGTTTCGTATGTGGCTGGTCAAACACAAGGCCGTTTCCTCCGTTTTGCGGTATGCCAGGCCTCGTTTCCATCGCCTGTTCCGTCCAAGCCCTCCCGATGAACACGACCACGCATTTCGTTCCGACCCAGTCGGTTGGTTCCTCATGAACACGACGACGACGCTGTTTCTCCGTTCCGACCCATCCAATGTATACGAGCCCTGGCCGTATGTATATATGCGCGAGTAGGCGTTCGAGACCCCGCCTGTATGTACACATACGTGGTAATATTTTCTTTCTTGCACCCTGGCCGCTGTAAGTACGTGTACATGCTACGTGTGCGCATCTACTACGACACGTGCGCGCCTCTACATCCACTAGTATGTACGTACACGTTCGCGACTAGAATGACAACGCTACGTACGCTTCGACCAGGTGGGTCCCGACAGTCAGGCAATTCCCTGCGTGCGAAGATGTAGCTGGTGGGTCCCAGCAGTCAGGGGGGCGAATCATTTTTTTTGCCCGGACGCACTTCCTTGCGTGCGAAGGTGAGGCTGGTGGGTCCCAGCAGCAGCTGGCGAATCATTTTTTTTGCCCGGATGCACTTCCTTGCGTGCGAAGGTGTAGCTGGTAGGTCCCAGCACTCAGGGGGGAAACGTTTTTTTCACGAAATATGATGGCATGTCCGGTGGGTCCCCGCTGTCAGGTGGAGGAATAATTATTTTGTGCGTTATAAGGAGGCACTTCCTTGCAGCCGCCGTGGACCCAGCTGTCAGCCTCTCCACGTGCAGTACTCTTCCGATGGAAGTCGATCACTGACCACATTGACCACACCGCGTCGAGAGCACTAGGGTGGTCAATGATGGCGAGGCCTAGGAAGGGGACAACGCGGAGCCGGGGAAGACGCGGCAGTGGATGCCCACACGGAGAGGAGTACGACTGTACGAGGGTTTACTGGTTCGTCTGCCGTGGCCGGAGAATAACAGCAGGTGTGGGTCAATAGAGGGATGGCTATGCCAGCGATGGGAGTACGGTGGGGCGGTGAGTCCTGCGCGGCAGCACAGCCGACCGCGGGGAGGAGGGAGCAGGCAGTCCCGCCGACGCTTGTTTGAGTGGCTGGAGCATGAAGAGCAAAGATTGAATCAGCACGACAGCCGTTGGATGGACATCCAACAGTCACTGCACTCGTGTGTTGACTAAGTTGACAGGGCGTTGCATGTGCGTCAACCTTTTTTATGAAAGCATATGCGTCAACCTGTAGTAGGTGCACAAGTCAGCCTCAAATCTATGGAAACAGCAGATAGCCCATCTGCCATTATATCTAATAATGTACAGCCCATTTGCTAATTCTTAAGAATTTTATTGGATCCCATCTTCTTTTTGGTAGCATTACACCCCATATTGTGGCCACGGTTAAAAATTATATGAAATTTTGCATATTTCGGTGCGGTCAGCTGTTTTTAGTCCAGAAATATCGATTCACATTCAAACTATTTTGAAAAATAATTTATATAAATATAAAATCCAAATAATTGTCCACGCATAAAAATCAATGGAATTTAAAATCTTGTAATGAAAAACATTGAAACTAATTCCCGGTTTGATGTGTTTTAAAAATGTACAACCCATTTCTGGGCAAATCGAATGAAACTCTCCTCATCTTGAAAGATTTGCAGCCCAGCAGGGCCCATAAAGCAAGTAGGCCTTGTTTGGGTATTTCTTTAAAAAATAGAACTGGGGTAGCCATTTTCAGCAAGAAAAAAACACAATTGGGCTCATGATGTGGTAAACATAAATAAAACCCTGGCTAGAAGGGCCACAGCCCCCGCACAGCCCCATTGTTACCCTGATCCGTCACTAAAACTAGTATAAATAACACTTGCTTGTTCCTCACAAAAAAAAACTGCGCGACCTGCTGGGTCACTGGTGTCAGCTGCTCGTAGTGTAATTCTCTCGTTTATTGACTACGTTGACAATGGCGTGAGCCCCAGATGTCCAACCATTAGGAGGAACCATATTTTTGGGCTTGTAATATAGAGGCACTTGCTTGCGTACTGCCATGATGCTGGTGGGTCCCTACTGTCATCCTCTCCACGTACAGTCATCTCCTTGTTCCTCTCGGTTGTTGACGACGTTGACAATGCAAGAGGGGGGCACACCGCGCACGGCGAGCGAACCAAGGACGCAAGGCGGAGGACGATAGCGAGGCCTCAGACGGAACAAACAAGAGCCGTGGAAGATGCACCGGTCCAGTCACAGGCGCAGGGGAGTACGAGGGTTGACTGGTTCGGGTGCGGGTGCGTGTTGGGGCTGACATCGCCGGAGAATAACATTACGTGTGGGGGAATAGAGGGAGGGACTGGCCAACGTTGGAGGGTGCGTCCGGTACGGCGGCGGAGGCGCAGCCAGCCATGGGATGCGGGAGCAGGCGGAGCCGACGGGGTGGTTCGGTTTGGGCGGCTGGAGTAAGAAGACAAGAGATAGAAGATACATGACAGATGTTGGATGTCAATCCAACGGCTGGTAGGCAGAATTGTTTGTTGACTGGCTAGGTTATTTTCTCGCGGGTCTCATATGTGAGAATCCAAATCTGTCATGGTCATGCAGCCTTTCCTATGAAAATTTACAGCCCATTTGATGTGCTAGTTCGAAATAAGTTTGTGGGTGCTGGTGGGGGCTAATCACTTGGCTTCTGTAATGCACAGTGAGCTCAAGCAACCTACGCAAGTGATGTTATGTCCCTTGGTTGGGATTTGTTACAATATTTCACTCTAAATTAAACGAATGGCAAGCCATGCCTTGTTTCGAAGAGAATATGGCAGCCACAGCCGAGTTGAAAAGGGCAGGAACATCTAACTCCAGCTTACAAACTATACAAAAGCACGAGGGTTAATTGTTCATCAGGTTTACAAAAAAACCCAGGTTGAAAATGGCAACAACATCTAACTCCAGCACTGTTTTCGGTAGTCACAGTCAAATGGATTGGTCAGGTCCGTAGAACGAACATCTTGGGTCGTAATATTTAGTGGATTATGACCACAATATGTTGTAAATAGAAGCTCGGCATGTTCAGATGCTCTTTTGCCCACCTGAAACTCCTTTGTTTGCTCTTCAACATACCCATCCGTCAAAACCATGCTACTGATAAACTTAAGCCTGATGGACAATAGTAACCTCACATTCAGCAGGAAGAATGTGACAAATCTAGTGTTAGCACGATTGGCTACATATCGTTCTAGTGTTATTGTCTTCACTCGAATCTCATGAGAAGTGAGAAAATCCCGATGCTTACGAATCCATCGATTGGTTATAACTTTCTTATCCCGTCATGTTTCCTAAATAGACATGAAGATTGAAAACTGTTAAGGTCTAAAAAAAGAGTGTCGAAAGAGCAACAGCTGAACGGTTAATTCTACTACACTATATGCGGGCTTCCAATGTGCGTGTGAAATTATCACCTTTATATACAACTTCTCCAGACATGGAAAGCATTGCAGCAAGCCAATAATCTTGTTTAGATCAAAACTAATCATTTGGATATATAAGATCTTGACAGAATCCAGCACCATTGATAGGCCATCCGTGGAGAAACTCTTCATTGAGCATAGAACATAATATTGGTACAAAATGTGTACTCCAAGATGATATATAACTTATGGGCAGAAATTTAAAATGCAGCTTATGGTTACAAGTGTAGATGATAATATAAAGTACCTGAAGAACTGTGGAGCTAAACACCATATTGAAATGAGCACAGAGATCATGTATTATACCCAAGGTCTCCAGTTTAGGCGCAGAGAGGACGGTTATTTGCAATGGTGAATAACTAGAATCAAGGATCAACCTTTGAAGTGAAGGGGCATCTTGGATGATGAGCTGCCTTCCGTCAAAAGAAATTCCAATTCTTACAAGGTTAGGCAACTTTATTTGGAGACAACCGATTCTAACTGTGAAAACAACCACCAAGCACTCCAGGGCAGGGAAACTTGAGTGGATGATGTTGTGCAATGAGGCCTCCGATATTCGCACAAGTGAAAGTTTCTTGAGAAATGGCAGTCAAAGTTTTAGTACGAGATTGTCTGGTAGGTAGCACAGCGCAAAGGTGGCGGTGTGGAGAGAGGAGGAAAACCGTGAGATGGACATCGGTGCTGATGGCACAAGTTCATGGTGTTCGGTATGTGGTATGTGATTTCCAGGGGAATAGTAGAACTCAAGCAGTTGTAGTTCTATGAATTCAGGGGATTTCAGCCAGGCGTCCACCGTGCAGGGCATGGTATGCTTGCTCAGGTAGCATGACGGGATGCAGAGGCTTTGAACGGAACCCTGGTGGGAGGAGATGATGGCTCTGGGGATTTCAAAATCATTGAAGAGAGATAGCTGACGACAGTCGAGATTAAGGGGCACGGTGCACCATAGAGGGCGCCACCGAATTGAGAGGACTTGGGTGCGGCAGCAATCCTTGGTGGGGAGAAGCGAGATGATCTCCCTAAGGATGGCGTCCGGGAGATCGCTGATGCGATCCACCCGAGATTTTACGGGTTCCTGGGATCCGGTGGGGGTGGGGTCGCCGCTTCTCCCCGCGCTGCCGGGTGCGGGATCTACAACAGGCGTCGCCACTGGCGGGAGCCTCATCTTCTTGGAGCTTGGGTTAGCCGACTCCATTTTCCTCGAGGGCGTCGCGTCGCGCTCTCGGATTTAAGCAGAGTAACGAGTGACGAGCCTAGTTGTAATGCGAGTGAAGAAGAAGGGGAGCTGAGGTTTTTTCTGTAGTAGTGAGGATGAAGGGGATCTGGGGTGTTCTATAGGAGTGAGGTGAGGAATTTGGGGGTACGAGTGGAGCGAGTTGACATGAGGTGGGTGGGAGCGAGGAGGAAGAAGAGCACCTAGGTTTTTTGGGGGCGGTGTGCTGGGTGTGGGTAGCGCCTCTCATTCAGTAAATATAGGGCTTTTGAATTGATTTCACTATTTACTAGTGTGGATGGGCTGTTTTGTCTTGGGCCCAGAGAAACAATTACTACTAGTACAGTGGAGACAATCTACAGCTAGGCATAAAAACAATTACTACTAGTACAGTGGAGACACTCTACTGCTTCTGGCTCCACCTAGGTCATTGAAAAGTCTCCCTCTACTGAATTGCGTTATACTTTTGTTCACCGACATGCGGGCCATGCAACGCGTGGGCCCAAATGCCATCCACCAAATTAGAAGGCAGTATGCAGGCGGAGAGTCACCCCGGTCATAGCGCGGCAGTAACGAGCCGTCGTATCACAACCCCCCCCCCACACACACACACAGTCTAAGTTTGACGGACGAAGCAACCATCATTTCAATCTTCGCTAAATCCCCTTCTCCCTCACTGTCTTCAAGAAAGGCAACACTCGCATCTGCCACTGCTCTTCTCTCCCAACAAAGGGAAGGTAAGCGGATCCGTGATGTTGGTATATTTTCGTTCAGAGAAAACAAAAGAACTTTTCAAAGCAGTAACCGATCCTCACTCTCTTTTTTGTTTCATTGTCATTGCGATTGTGTTTTCCTTTCAGTGGTCTCCTAGTATTCGTCAGTTTCATGATGGACCAAGGAGAACCAGGCAAAGATCTGCCAATATTGGGGCAGACGCGGGAGGCTGATCCCCACGAGACAGAGAGATCCAAGAAGATGGAGGCAGCCACCAAGCCGACCCTAGATACGCTCACGGCCACTACTGAGATGGTCAATGCCCCGTTTCAGGTTACAGCCCCCACTACTAGGAAAAGGGCTATAGATGATATGGACATTAATGGCACACCACACATGTGGTGCGCCACTACTATATACTAATGGCGCACCATGTGTTGGTGCGCCATTAGTGTCAAAATACTAATGGCGCACCACATCCACGGTGCGCCATTAGTAACAATTTTTTTTCAAAACTACTAATGGCGCACCAGGGGAAAGTGCGCCATTACTAGTTTTAACTAGTAATGGCGCACTATTTAGAGATGCGCCATTGCTATCTATACGTATGGCGCACCCCCTACCAGTGCGCCATTGCTATCAGCCCTTATCCCCTCCCTCTAGTCACGTTCTCTCCCCTCCCCTGCCTCCTAACACATCCACCCACCTCCCTCGACTTCGATCTAGATCGGGAAGCCCCGGCCGCATCTTCCCCCGCCGCCCATGCCTCACCCCCCTCTCGTCGCTGCCGCCAGCCTCTGTTGCCGCCTACTCCTCTCCTCGCCGCTCGCCTCCTCCCGCACCCACCGCTTCCTCCCCCGCGCCATGGAGTCCTCCTCCTCCACCGCCGCCGCCGCTGCGGAGCACGCAGGTGAGCAACGCGATCCGATCGGGGCTTTCTAGCTTCGTGGAGTTGCACTAGTGGTGCGTGTTGGGCTGGGTACTGTACTGATGGCTGCCGCGTTTGTTCGGCGGGGTGGGGATTGATGTGTAGGTGGGCATTTTGTTGCGGATAAAGTTCAGATCATGAATAATGGCATCACAAGTGAACTTGGCACATTTACACATGTCCTGAACCTCATAGAATCTGACACTAGCAAGTCTTCATTGGCATGCAAGTACTACTTTTACATTGTCATGACAGGAACAATTAATTTGACATGTATCATTGGTACTGCTAAAACATTTCGTTCATGTTTCAACAAATTTGGTGAAGACCACTTCATATGAATTTTGCATATATGAATTATCTCCTATTGCTTTCTAAGATGTTAGTTCTTTCAGTTCTAGCCCTCCTATCTTTAATTCCTAGCTGCTGGACTACTTGCAGGACAACGAGTTCATCTGTGGCAGCTATCACTGTGAGCAGTCCGTCCATGACGCGCTCCGCAATGTCTTCGCCGGGCACAACGAGATCCTCAATGTATGGAAGTAAGTCGCCGGCCATCTGTTTCCTGATGAATTTTCTTTCTAGCTCAATGTGATTGGATCTGACTAGTACATTCAGATTTGGTCTTGTTTTCTTTTCAAATAGTACTATTAGTCTATATTCCAGCTGTGCGACTACTTGTAGCCACTTGAACCGATGAGAATCCTTCAAGCCTACCTATAGCCACTTGAACAGATGTCTATCTCAGATCCGCTCATCTAAAAAATCCAAGTGGAGTAGTATACTGGTAGTATAGTATAATAATATTATCAAAAGGTAAATGCCTTGATTATTTAGCTCTGTCAGATAAATACTCCTCGAAAGTGGGCTCCTATCAAAATTCATTTCCATTATAATCTTACTCATACAATATTCACACCATGTAATTCTGGAAATATATGCTCATATTTAGTTCTGCATAAAAAATGACAGTATTGACATGTTATAAATAGTTTGATTGTCTTTCTATTTATTTTGTTACATTTTGCAGGGATAAAGTGAAGAAAAGGAAGAAAAGATTACTAGAAGATTAGTTTTAGGATTTCCTTTTATTTCCTTGCAATTTTCCTTTTATTGGATACTTGTAAAGACATTGTAATATTCTTACTATAATAAAAGTTATGATTCTATTTAATTTTTTGTTTTAAATTATTTTTCCTTATAGGTTGTTTTCTGTAAATTTGGATTTTTTTTGTTTTCCAAATACATTACTAGTGGCGCATTTAAGCCCTTATTAGTGGCGCACCTTCCTTTATTACTAGTGGCGCACCTATAAGGCTATTAGTGGCGCACCTGGAGGGAATACCAGTGGAGCACCTCTAGGCATACTAATGGCGCACTATAGGTGCGCCATTAGTATCTGGTATACTAATGGCGCATCAGTGGTGCGCCATTAGTAAAAAATACTAGTGGCGTGGTACTAGTGGCGCACTAGTAGTGCGCCATTACTAGGCAAAACTGGTGCGCCACTAATAGGCCTTTTCCAAGTAGTGCCCCGTGGCACTGCAGGAGTAGTTTTCCCCCTTCGAGGATGTGTCCCCCCCCCCCCCCCCGCTGAGCTACCCAAGGTGATTTTCTTCTTTGCCGATCTCGATTGTGGTTTTTCATATAAGTATGTGGTGATTAATAATGCAAACTTTTATTAGCTTCGATGCCATGCTATACATAGTGGTTTAAATAACTTGTGTTTCTTATACTGAAAAGTAATTCAGAATTTGTTTCTGTTTCAATTAGAACCCTGATGCAGACAAGGATTGTGTGGTTGTATATGTCACTCGCTATGAGGTGGATGACCTGAATATACGCACTGGGAAAACCGAGTTCTTAGGTTGTTGGATCCTGGAAGCCATTTGCGGTTATACCAATGCAGAGTTGTATTCCAGCCTCACTGTTGTCAGGCGTGTTGTCCAGGGTGTACTGAAGCACAAGAAGTTCAAAGCTACTCCTTCGTTTGTGAGGCATACTGTTCTTGTCAAGCTGACGCAGGAAGATGACGTGGCATGCCTCCACAAACAAGTTTATCAGTGGCAAGGCCACAAGGTTGTCTTCATGAAGGTTCACAGGATTGAGCTACTGCGAGACGTCCTCGATGATGTTCATGGCAATGTTTGTCTTGTGTCCAGCCCAAATTAGATCGAGGCATAAAATAGTTGCCCCAGCTAGTAATTAATAGTAGTTTGGATTGTGTCTAATTATCCGAACCTTGCCTGTTATCGACCCCTCTGGGGCTAGTACTCTGTTTGAATCCATCTATGGGAAGTGCTGCTACTTTTGTGTGCCCATGAATCATGTGAGAACCATCGTAATTGTTGCCGAAATAGATGCGTCCTCACTAGTTTTTTCATGAATATGGCATGGTAAGACATAAGTTGTCACGGTTTATCATACGAGCAGTCTGTGTTTTGATGAAATAGAGCACTCGTTCGAGAACTGTGCACCGACGTATACACAAGTACTTGTAAACACTGTTGGTTCTACCACTTGTAAGCAGTTGTGCAAAACACGACACATTAGCTCAGCTCGCTTGAACACTAGGCTATCGACCAGCTAACAATCAACAATCTGCTATCTGGCATATAAGCAACTATGTATCTTGTTACAGTGGTTCATGCAGTTAATTGAGGCCACAATGTAATAAATTCCAAACGTTCACACGCTAGTCCAGCGCTCATGTGGAACACACACATTAAACTCGTCTTCATCAAAAACTTGAAAAGCATAAGTTAAGCAATTTTATACATCTCAATGATTCATAGAACATAACAAACATATACTAGTTCACAGCAAAAGACAAAGTTGTGAGAAGGTTTACAAATCAGGAAAAAACAAGCAAGGCTTCTCCGAGCAAAGGGCCTCCCGGCAGGCTTAAATTTCCTGGAGTTCACTCTGGTTTTTTCTTGTTGCCACCATCCAGGGATAGGTTTTCTCATTCCAGAATAACCAATTATAATTGTGGTCTCAGCTGGAATGTTGAACTGAACCATGCAATGTACTGACTAGTTGAAATGCTTGTGCATTCCACTAAATTTAAGCACCGTTATTTATAGAAATAAGCAGACCACAATGCCTCTTGTCCGCGCACCTGCACAAAAACCGCCGTGCAGCCGTGCCAGCTAGTCCTCGGTCCATGGAAGAACTGGCAGAAAGTGCATTTTGGACTAGGATGCAGTTGTTTTTGCTCGTCCCTGCACTGCAATCAGGAAGTAAAATGTACGAATCAGCTTCTTTTAGATTGCGTTGGTCATTCTACCTAAGTTACTATGAATGTAGGAATACCTTGAAGACTGGAGGTTAGACGACGGCAACGAGGGATAGCCATCTCATTTTGCGCAGTTGTACTAAAACTGAGGTGTGTGCTTTTGATTGCGCGGATAGAAACGATACGGACACAGACATCCCGAAACGATATGGAGACAGACATCTCTGTTTGCGCAAATATGAAATACGGTTATTTAAACAGTGATAGATATTTGCAGTGGCGTATGATTAACAACATCATCTATTGTGTTATAATTGGCACTAGATTGACAGTATGAAGAGTCCTTAAGTAAGTAGCATCACATCACATCAACAATGCCACTAGATTAACATGCAGAACAATAGCATTAGTATTACTGTCATGAGAGTAGCACATGGTCAGTAAATGTGCAATGAAATTTGTGTAGTTCCACTGGGATGAAGCAATGTTAGCGATGAAGCAATACAGAAGCACTTCATAAAATGGTGGTGGCATTCCTTCAATTTATCGATGGCACTAGACCATTACTTATAGTGACATTAGGTGGCATTGCTTAATGCTTCATGTGATTTTACATTAACGGTAGCGATATGGGCGTAGGGACAGCAGGGGCATAAAGTGGTGATGCAGATGTGGCTGCCGAGAGTGGCAAACACTCAGGCAGCATGTCTGCATTTGTCCCATTTTTTATCTCCTCGGTGACATTTTCCTATGTGAGCACAGGAAATCTAGACATGCTCATTCTCATTTGCGTTGTCCCCCAACACCCGTCACTTTCTTTCCTTTTTCAACCAAGAGATAGGTCCACTTCCCCCGACCCTTCGCCATCCACCATGCTTTCTTTGTCTTTTCAACCAAGAGACCAGTTGGGTAGCCAGTATCTACTACTTTCCCCCGTTTCCTCTTAGAACCAAGTCCTAGATTCATGCTACAGCTTTCCCACTTCCTTCCCTGTTTGAACCAACTCTTAGAGTTGACTGTATGAACTAGCTTTACCTCTAATAATAGTAAAAGTCTAGGTGGCTTTGGAACAGCGGACGGAAGTAGAAAAAGATCCACACGAAGGGAGTTGGGGTAGTAGAGCAAGGCAGATTTCGAAGGAATATATACCTGAGGGTCGTCGGCATGTGGCAAAGACGGCGTCGGGATGCCACATCTTGGCCACAAAACTGCAGCGAGGAAGAAGGGGTCGGAGGCACTCCCGAGCCGGCGCTCTCTCGGAGAGAATGACACGGCCGCCGATCGGGACGCGCAGGCAGCTGTTCGTCTCCTCCCTCGCTGCCGACGACAGCGTGAATGATGCACCTACACCCCTGCCCCGGTCGAGGTTGTCCGACCGGATTTGTGACCAGCCGTGAGCAGCGAGAGAGTGTGGCCACCTATGTCTTGCTTAGATCTGGAGAGCATGAGAGAGTGAACGAGAGGAACCCTAGTAAAGCAAGCGCTAAGGCTCCTGCTTATATATATAGTGGAGTGATTTTGTTGTACCTGCTTCAAAAAAATGTGCTCCTACTTGTACCAGTTAGTGGGTGTGAGAGAACTAGAGTGTGCGTGCACCGCTTCTCTTTGTGAGAGTCACTACTAGGAAAAGGCATGCTAGTGGCGCACCAGTTTTGCCTACTAATGGCGCACTACTGGTGCGCCACTAGTATCACGCCATTAGAATTAAATTCTAATGGCGCACCTGTGGTGCGCCATTAGTATCTGATGTTCTAATGGCGCACCATGCAGTGCGCCATTAGTATAGCCCAGAGTGCGCCATTAGAATGCCTCCCAGGGGGCCATATGTACCCATGTGCTTTGGCATACTAATGGTGCACCAGTGGGTGATGCGCCATTAGTGTGCTCTGGCTTACTAATGGCGCACTTGTTTGTGGTGCGCCACTAGTATGAATATTAGGGATTTTTTTCTGATATTTGCACAGGTTACAAAATATGTTACTGGACAGAATATGGACACCACCACACGGCAACAGCAGATTCATCGAATACCATAGAAGATCATCATCATACAACTTCTAACATTACAAGTCTCGAGCCCGCGAGTAGCGAGTTTGTCGAAAGTAATACTAATCCTAACAAGTACTACTAATCATCATCATACAACTTCTACTTGTTATTAATAACAAGTCATACGATCATCATCTTGATAGTCATCGAACCAACCCTAGCTACTTAATTGTTCTTAGCACATGATCATCATTATTAGGCAGGACCTAAATACCCTATTTAAGATAAAATAGCATAAAATAATATAGACCCTGACTCTCCATTATGAAGAATGGACTTGCGATTCGCTTCCTTTTGCTTCCAAGAAGCTCTTTACGACTGTCCATACATTTTTTCCATTCTTTGATTGTCATGTCTCCACTTCTTTTAGAAATCCGGTATGGACAGTTGAGATTCGTAGGACGACCTGGTTGTATGTTCAAAACATGATGTCTACCGTGCGTATACATCAGATGAGGCACACAATCCTCTGGGATTCTCTGTTGAAAAACATAGTAATAACTACATAGTTAGCAATGATGTACTAGTTTTAGAAGTATGCAGAAGATGCACGAATGTCGTAATAGTAGAAAATCTTACCAGGGTACCTCCATGGTAGTTACCGTAGTTCAACACGTGCACTAGTGGCACGTATTGACCATAATGTTGAGGAGTTCGATTGTAGACATTGTAATTCTCAAGATCAGTACAAAATCCTACCAGATGATTTTTCTCCGGATAAGTTAACTCGGAGCCATCGGTGTAGTGGGTTTTGTCTACCATGTTCCGAACATTGTTTGAAAAATCAAAATAAGCTGTCAATGGAAATAAGTTGTCAACTATTTTGAAATGAACAATATAAATTAGTTAATAATTAACTATGATTGAGAAACTCACTGTCGGTGTCAAAACCGGCGGATCTCGGGTAGGGGGTCCCGAACTGTGCGTCTAGGCGGATGGTAACAGGAGACAAGGGACACGATGTTTTTACCCAGGTTCGGGCCCTCTCGATGGAGGTAAAACCCTACTCCTGCTTGATTAATATTGATGATATGGGTAGTACAAGAGTAGATCTACCACGAGATCAGAGAGGCTAAACCCTAGAAGCTAGCCTATGGTATGATTGTTGTTAGTCCTACAGACTAAAACCCTCCGGTTTATATAGACACCGGAGAGGGCTATTGTTACACAGAGTCGGTTACAATGGGAGGAGATCTACATATCCGTATCGCCAAGCTTGCCTTCCACGCCAAGGAAAGTCCCATCCGGACACGGGACAAAGCCTTCAATCTCCTATCTTCATAGTCCAGGAGTCCGGCCAAAGGTTATAGTCCGGTCATCCGGACACCCCCTAATCCAGGACTCCCTTAGTAGCCCCTGAACTAGGCTTCAATGATGACGAGTCCGGCGCGCAGATTGTCTTCGGCATTGCAAGGCGGGTTCCTCCTCTGAATACTTCATAGAAGATTTTGAACACAAGGATAGTGTCTGGCTCTGCAAAACAAGTTCCACATACCACCGTAGAGAGAATAACATTTGCACAAATCTAATCTGCTGACGTATTCCGCAACATGACATCACGCCACGGCCAAGCCTTTATTCGAATCGTTTTTATTGTCCCATCTCAGCGCACATAGGGAGGCGGTTTCCTTGGCAGGTCTTGTCGAAGCAGAGATCGTGTCCCCTTATTCTGGGATTCTCATCAATACGGGCGTGGGTAATCCAATCGTGCCTGTTGGTATGTCTCCTCAATCGAAGGCGAGTCCCAAACGGTCACGGGGAGGGCTCTTGGTATTCAACCTCTTTATAAAGAGACCAAGGCTCGACTCCTTTCTTTCAATCTCAATCAAATCCGCCTCTCACCTTGAGTTCCAACACCCAAAGCTCCAGATTCAGGCGCTTCGGACCACCGATGATGTCCGGCTCCGACCTTCAAGGCCGGTTGATGCCTTCCTCAGTTACGGAAGAAGCCGTGCTAAATCTAAGAGATGCCAGGTATCTAACCGGCGAAATCTCGCATAGGCTGCCTGCTCAAGGGCAGGTTATTCCCACTCCCAAGCCTGGTGAGAGCATGGTGTTCGCGTCCCACTTCCTTCGGGGGCTAGGCTTCCCGACGGACCCCTTCGTGTGGAGGCTCATGTTTTATTATGGGCTGGAATTTCATGACTTAGCTCCGGAGTCCATCCTCCATATCTCATTGTTCATTGTCGTGTGCGAGGCCTTCCTCCGTATTAACCCTCACTTTGGATTATGTCTTAAAACCTTCAAAGTAGAGCCGAAGATGATCGAGGGGCTGCATGCAGAGTTCGGAGGTGCTGTTATAAGCAATTATGCTGATGCTCCATGGCCCGAGGGCTCTTTTCAAGAGTAGTTCAGCTTATGGCAACGAGAGTGGTTTTATATCACAACTCCTAGGGGCACCAAATGGGTGGCGCCACCTGCCTTTCGCTCGGGTCCCCCACCACAGCTAGCGTCATGGGTCAATAAAGGGTTTAACTAGGGGCCGTCCAAGGACGTGCCCTTGTTGCAGGGCCGCGTTCGAGATCTCCTAGAAAGAGATATCAATCTGGTCGTAGTGACGCAGGTTATGTTTATTCTCCGCATCCTGCCCTGCAAACGTCGCCCCCTCCGCCTGTGGGAGTTTAATCTAGAAGGACCATGAGCCCTCCAACATTTTGTTGGCGCGACACCCATGGAGATGTACGAATTGTTCTTCAGATCATAAGCAATGTGTCCGGACTCGTCTGAGGACGCAGGTCTGAGAAGCAATCGCCCGGATACTCAAGTAAGTAGCCCTGTACCCGGACACTCTATCCGTATATTTATCATAAAATTGCCCTTAAAAGAGCTGTTCCTTAAATAGGAGTGGATAGCGAAAGCTAAGCTAATCAGGTGTCCCGCCCCCCTCCCTGAGACTACGCCGGATCCCGTGTGAACCAGGATGCTGGAGGTTGCACCTTTGGAAGAAGGCAAAGAGGGGAACAAGGAAGCTACCGCCTCCCTGAAGGAGGTTGTCAGGAAAGGAGGAATCGAGAATTCCTCCAACCAGGGGAAGAAGAGGACCGCCTCTGAAGACCCGGAGGCCATGGTCTCAAAGCGGGGGAAGAAATCTTCGTCACAGGGTCCGGCGCCGGGGGGTGCCTCGGTCGCGTTGCGCCCCCAAGGGGATCAGCTCTCCACCGAGCCGTAAGTAAAGAGGGGGGTTCTAAAATGAGAGACATCCCTGTTCTATTTCTGAGGAAGATAACCGAAATTTTACCTTGTAGTTCGGACCTCAGCCCATCTCAACAGAGCTCATCTTCAGGAGATCTTCGTCCGGAGATGATGGAGAGCGGAAACCTCCCCCTGTCGTACCGCCTTGCGAGGCGGGCGACCCTAAGGTGTCGTCATGGAGGGTTTCTCCGAATCCGACAGGGCCGGAAGGCAGTCGTAAGGCCCCCCAAGGCCCTTCGTGTCCGGCCTTTGAAAAAGGCCATCGGACGAGTCCGGCACCGTCCGGTGCACGGTTGGAGGAGCTGAAGGGTCTGATCGGGCGAGCATCTATCTCAGAAGAACACCGTGCGTTGATGGATATGGTGATTGGAAGGATTTCATCCGCGGAGAGCGGGTTGTACGAGGCCGTCAGGACTTTACTGACAGGTTTTGAGGTACGCGAAATGATGTACCTTTTGACAGATCCACATATATAAGATGCGCCCTGTATAGATAGTCACCCCTGAGACTCTGTGCGTTGTCAAAAATGACGGTGCGCCGAGGATCATAATCCCAGTTATAATATGTCGCCTTTCCTATGTAGGTGGCGAAGTGTCCGGTGGCTAGCCGGACTGATGAGTTTGCCGAGCTAAAGCGACAACTTGACGTGGCAGATGCCGACATTGCGCTTGTCAACAAACGACTGGACGAGGCACAAGGTATGTAATTTCTCCGAAGACACCTGGTAAGAGGAGCTTGATGCCCGTACCTTACAACATGTGTGATTGATGCAGATGGTGCCGCTGCCATGGAGAACCTTCGGGCAGAACTTGCCCAATCCAAGGAGCAGGCTAGGAAAAGTGATGCGGCGGCCTTAAAGGCGGCTGGAGAGTTGAAAGCCGAACAGGCTGCTCACTGCCAAAGCAAGAAGGAAATTTCCGAGATGGCTATAAAGTTGAAGAATGCTGCCGACCGCTGCAAGGTTCTTGAAAAAGAAAATCGGGTGGCACAGAAGGACCTAGAGAAGGTCACTACTAAGGCCAATGATACTCGCTCTGCAATGAGAGCTATGAAGGAGGAGCTACATCAAGCCGGAGATATCATGGCTGGAAAGCCCTTTATGCTGCGGATGAAGTTCGGGGATCCTAAATATGCTCCATTGGACCGACAGTGGAGTGCGGCCAACACTTATCTGGACTTGGCGGCAAGTGCCGCGGACGCGGCCGAACACTTCCGAGATCAAAAGGACCACGAAGTGGAAAAGCATTTTTGGTCGCAGTTCCACAATCCAGAGCGCCCACTTCCATTAACCGATCGTTTGGCCGCATGGGCGAAGCTGAATAGGTTATCCGGACTCGCCATGAAGTATGTTGTGAGTCATCTGTGGCCGGAAAGGCCCGAGCCGAAGAGTTATTTTAGCTTGGTGCAGCAGTTCCTCGGTGCGGTGCCGCATATTAATGCAATGAAGAGGTCAGCGTGCATAGAGGGTACGCGGATGGCTCCTGCCCGTGTCAAGACATACTGGGCGGAGATGAAGGCCATAGCTGTTGCATCCCAAGATTTGGACGAGGGCCGAGTACCTGTCGAGCACTATTTTCAGGATGTTCTGCAGGGCACTCATTTAATAGAGACGCAGTGCTCGAAGGATGTTATGTTCGAATAACATGTATTATTGTAAAACAATGTTTTGATGGAATATAAAAGCTTTTTATACTTGTGCCTTCAAGAATTAGAATACCTCCTGTGCGGCCGTTAATGTATATGTGTATATAACCTGAAAGATGGCAGTCTTCGGCTTCAGCCCCCACGCATAAAATGCGGGGGTGTTCGCAGAAGGTGCATTTTTACACTTGATCCAACGTCTTGGTCCTATTAAGGAGGTGATAGCGCAGCGAACTAGGCAACCGGACTATAATGCTTTATCACTTTCACTTAGTCATAGGAGTTTGACAGTGGGGCTACTATATAGCCCCTAGGGGCACCGCGCTCACCCGAATTCGGGGCGCATGCGTGCCTAGCCGGGAAACGACCCTTCATTAATGCGGAGGAATCCTAAAGAGTCATCGAGTGGTTGACCAGTCTCATGCTATATCATGACAGTCAGTTTTCGGCTTTCTCTACTGAGGTGCTCGCCTGGCTGAACCGGGGCACAATCACAGTAGTTCTCCTGGTGCCGCCTTAGCCGATAGAGCGGAACGTTAGGCAGCAAAACACAGGAGCCGGGCAAACCCAACATTTGACCAAAGACATGATTCGGAGCTGATGCATATAAGGCAAAACTCGCGACGCCAAACACTCCCTAAGGTATTCGGTCTTTATGAAAACGGGCTGAACAATGCCCTTGGTAAGAAGCCCCTGGTGTCCAGGTATGCGCAAAATTCTGACATGGCCACATACCAAGACGCCAGCCTCCTCCTTGGTTATACCAAGAAACCGGGGGATGTGTATCAACAAGAGAGAGTGAAAAAGGTTTATGCAGGGTCTTAATCTGAAAAGAATCCTTGGAACGGGTCCCTACTGCATGTCTACGCCCGTGTCTCCGTTGTGCCGTATCCTAGACGGGTGTAGCACGGTGTTCATCTGTAAAAGAGAGGAACTTAGTTGAAAAAGATCGTGCGAAAATCTATGTTATATTAAATAAACAAAGTATAATTCAGAAAATGGGTAAAATTGAGCTTTATTGTCTCTTGTTGTACACGCGCGGAGCCCCTTGTACGGGGGTATGCGGCTAGTAAGCCCTTGTATGTTTACGCCGGACTCGTCTAGCCATGTCCGAGGTCTAAACGACCTGTTTTGGTGCTTTGATTAGTGAAGTCGGTTTAGTGAAGGCAGCCGCACAGTCTTCCGCGCTCGAGGAACACTCGATATTTCCCTTTAATGAGATGATGCCTCGCGGACCGGGCATTTTAAGCGTAAGGGATGCATAATGCGATCTTGCGTTAAAGCGGGCGAAAGCTTCGCGTCCCAGTAGTGCTTGATGGCTACTTGTAAATGGGACGATGTGGAAGGTTAGCTTTTCACGGCGGAAGTTTTCGGGGGAGCGAAACATAACTTCTAGCAGGAGAGAAACCGTACAATGGGTATCTGGGCCTGGCGTTACCCCATGAAAGGAAGTGTTGCTATGGTGAATTTTTATTGGGTTTATCCCCATTTTGCGGATTGTGTCGTGATATAGCAGGTTTAGACCACTGCCATCGTCCATTAGGACTTGTGTAAAGTGGAGTCCGTCAATTATCTGATCTAATATCGAGGCAGTCCTGCCTGCGTTCCGAATACTTCTAGAGTAATCCTGATGGTCGAAGGTGATTGGTTTTAAGAACCAGTGGCGGGACACCTCTGGGACAGGCCGTATGGCGTGTATCTCTATAGGCGCCACTCTGTTTTTCCCTTTTGTCACGTGAAGTGAGTTTACTGTTTTGACTTCTTGTGGGAACTTCTTTTGTTCTCCGGTGCTCTACTTGTGGGGTTCATCATCGTCCTCGCTTGGTATGTCGAGCCCCTTGTGTTCGGCGTTGAGTTTGCCGGATTGCTTGAAGACCCAACAATCTCTGTGGGTATGGTTTGCAGGCTTCCCGGGAGTACAGTGGATTTGGCATATTTTGTCCAAGATTTTGTTTAGGTTAGATAGCTCGTCCCTGTTATCCTTGAGGGGCAGCTTTTTCTGATTCTGCCGAGAGCTTTTGAATCCGGCGTTCACTGTCGTGCTCTTCGGGCTGTTTCCCTTGGTCCGGCGCTGGTCCGTGCTACGTCGCGGTTTCCCATTTCCATCCCTAACTTTGGATGTACTTGGGCCGCTGGTACTGCTTCTTGCCAACCAGCTATCCTCTCATGCGCAAAAGCGGGTCATGAGGCTTGTTAATGCGGCCATTGTTCTTGGCTTTTCTTGGCCGAGGTGTCTGGCGAGCCATTCGTCTCGAACACTGTGTTTGAAAGCTGCTAAGGCTTCGGCATCCGGACAGTCGACTATCTGGTTCTTTTTAGTAAGAAATCTGTTCCAAAGTTTCCGGGCTGACTCTCCGGGTTGTTGAGTTATATGACTTAGATCGTCTGCATCCGAAGGTCGAATATAGGTCCCTTGAAAATTTGCCTGAAAAGCATCCTCGAGCTCTTCCCAACTTCCGATGGTGTTTTCGGGAAGGCTTTTAAGCTAATGCCTGGCTGGCCCTTTGAGCTTGAGGGGTAAGTATTTTATGGCGTGGAGGTCATCTCCTCTAGCCATGATAGGATATTCACCCATAGGTCTACAATAACGCCATGCAACCGTTCGATCTGAGATCCAAGGGCTCTCAGAAGCCCGTATCATGGGAGAATGGAAAGCCACTACCCTGCCGTTCACACGCTAGCAGTTTGCTCCTACTCGTCCCCGCACGTCCTTCAATACTACGGCGGTTCGCTCCTAGTCGTCCTGTCCATTCACATTACGGCAGTTCCACTAATCCTAACCCTCCTCCCAAATCCATGGCGTCCCAAATCTCCACGATCGGCGGTGAGTACAAGGTTAGAACCATCACCGGCGATGAGTTCGACGTCATCTACACCCGTTCTTCCGCGACGGTGAAAGGATGCCTTTCTCGCTTCACACGCATGTTCGAAGCCTCCGATGATGAGCGGGTCACTGGGCTAGATGTTGAGTACACCACAATCCTGGGATGAGAGAAGGATCTAAAGGACGAAGAGAGGAAGAAGCCCACTGTGGTCCAGGTTTGCGTGCATGAGTTATGCTTGGTCTACCACATATGCCATCCCGACATTGAATGCCTGGATTTTAAGAACTTTCTCGAGAGCAACCTAGTCAAATTCGTTACTGTAGACTTTGGTAGCGACAAAGAAGTCCTGCGTCGGATAGGCCTCGTTGTAGGCAACCCCTTTAACCTCCAGAAGAATCGGCTGCTACCCTCCGGTGGCCAGCCTTCAATGCTGACCCTGGCAGGAGCCATGGTTCATCCTTCGTACGGTAAACTGAAGAAACCTCATTACACGTTTCATCGTCATGCATTGCAGCGGAATGTACTAGATATGGAACACATCCACTATGCTGCAATGGATGGCTACCTTTGTTTCAATATCTACAAGGGTTGGATGAAGAGCAAGAGCCAAGTGTGCGGTTCAAGCAAAGAAGTATCGGCCAAGAGGAAGAGGGACAAGGACGAAGTCGAGGACGTGGACGAGGACTCCTCCGAGTGAGTAAGGTGTCAGTATCGTTGCTCATGGTGGTTCTAATGCAGTGTCTATCGGATTAGTTGCATAGTTTAATTTCAGGTGTGCTTAGTTGAATTTGAGGGGTGTGTTGTGCTGAGCCCCAGCAGAACTATGTTATGTTTCTTCTCGTTACTTTAACTCCTCAGTATGATACATACAACTAGTATTTCTTTAATAGAATTTAGCACCCCAATTAATAACATACTTGCTTTTTTAATAGTACTATATGCATAATTTCATGACAAGTGCTCTCTATATGTACCACCTTTTTTTTAATTTCAATTTTTGCTCCACGGAGCAATCCATCGACAGTACTACTGTACAAAAGTATACATTTTTTTAAAGGCTGGAGTACTGTTCATCACATATATAGGCAGTTAAATTCTCAACCTAGAACGACATGCATGCCATGTAGTAAACCGATACGGAGGAAGTATAGTAAAAATGAGGTGATTTAACCGAGCAATCGGCGGGGGAGCATGGCCTGTCATGCGGTCCCACGTGTCATGATGTACCAAGGCAATGCGCGTGTCCCTCTTGAGGCAGAAGCAATACTACGTGGTTTGAGATGATGGCGAACCAAACTGTGAAATAATGGTTGCTTCGTCCGTCTAGGAAGGTGCGGCATTGTGATTTGACGTCTCATTGCTCATTACTACTACCAGGCCGGTACGAGTGGGGTGCATCCCCCCTACTGTTCTGCACTGTTATTTGGTGCTTGACACGTCGACCCGGTTGCTATATGTCCCACATGTCAGCGAGAGGAAGTACAGAATTCATGAAAGGGAGCGTCGACGGAGGAATACACTACAGAATTCATGAAAGGGAGTGACTTAGTTTTGGAAAAAATCTGTTTTTACGGAGTACGTACCCACTAGGGTTTATAGGGCTCATCTAAAAAACATTCATTTTTCCGTTTGATAAGTCTCAATTCTACTATACTAGTAGTAGTACCATTACATGTTGGATTTCGAGGTGTGTTAGATCACCGGACGCAAGCAGTGTCAAGAGGAAACTAACCAATGCATGTACAAGTTCATGGAAATTTAGTGGGAGTAAAGTTTTCTCCTCATGCTGCGAGGTACCGCGCGCGTTGGTGAGGGAGCGGGCGTAAGGCGTACAGTAGTAGGAGTACTACTACTACTACTCGTAAGCAAGCTTCACCTCATCCTGCGAGCCACAACGCCCGTGGGCAGGGGAGACGGCGTACTAAGAAAGCTTCTCCTCGTTCTACGAGTTGAAGGGACACATCAAAATTACTCCAGTGTATAGAGCCTTGCCTCTAAGGTAGTCCCCACATGGTTTGCCTCTTTTTTTAACATAACACGTCAAGTCGCAATTTGTTTGTTCACCCGTGGTAGACGATCCTCCCTCCACCAAGTGGACAACCAGTACACGTGCAAAATTACCACGTGGGCTGCCTTTTTCGTACAGAAATGAGCTCCCCCGTGTACCCGTGCGGGTGTGGTTGGGAAGAGATGGGAGTACGTGCACCGTGCGTGCACCTCTTCTGTTCGTGCATGCCCCCCACCTACGTAGTGTGTGTGAGAGACATACAAACCTAGACATAATGCGCCGTCCATCCCCATGCCTCAGCCCAGTCCGGCCACCAGTCACCACCACGCCCCACTCCTCCTCACCTTATCTCTCATCTTTCTCCCTCCATTTTTATATACAAGGGGCCACTATCAAAATTACTCTACAATTTGCAGATATACAAGGCCACTAGCACTAATCGATGCAATATTAATGGTGTTTGACTCATGGTACTAGCAAAGGAGGACATTAATTATCTCTTGCATGCATGCGGGAGTTTGTAAAAAAATGCATCTTGATGTTCCGTGCAATGCACAGGCATCTTACTAGTCCATGAAAACAACACATGGTAAAATTCCATGGCGAACGAGGGATTTGAATTTGTTGGGAGGGGCTGTTTGGATCTTGCCCGGGGTAGCCAAAATATTGGCGCCCCTTTTGTCCACCGGTGCCTTTGCCACCGATGAACGAGGAATGGCTCGGGTGCTCATGCTGTCATGCATCCTCCAGCGTGCACGTTGGAGACGAGGTCGCACGAGCTGTGTTTTTTTGTCCCATGACACCGCCCGAGCCGCCCGCAGACCGACCGGTGACCCGCAAATTACGCCATCCAACCGGACGAAATTCGCGCAAACACGTAGATAAACTGATATTTCATATAAACAACGACGGAAATCATATAAAATACCGGATTTTCATACAAAAAAGACGGATTTCATTACATTCAAATGAACTACGCGGTGCTAGTTCTGGATAGCACAGGTATATAATACCTGGCCTAAATGGTCGCCCGCCGATCGATTTGTGTTCCTCATGTCCGGCAGCACGATCACCGAACTGCCGAGAGCCCCGGAGGTATATGCTTCAGCGCAAAGGACGGCTCGCTTCCCCACAGCCCAACTGATATCATTGGCTGGTGCCGAAGATGATGGTGGCCGGCACCGGTTCAAGTTCATCACCGGCCACTACTTCGCCATGGTCGGCACCGGCTCGAGTTCATCCTAACATTCCCCTCTTCCGTGGAGCCCATGCGGGGTCGACGGAGGTCCTCGCAACAAAAGGATCCGGCAAGACACCTGTTGTGTACGTCGGCGTTGCCTCCGCGGTTTCCTTCATGGGACCCAAGCGGCAGCGGCCTCCCGTGTTCTACTTCTCCTTGATGATGGCGGCGGATGCGGAGGCGCTGGCCACCGACTCGTCGCTCTCCGCGCACCCGGCTTCTGTTGCTGGTTGCATGGCGTGGCCGCCGACATGGGAGTCTCGGGCACAGAAACGGGAGACGCGGTACGAGGCGGCAGCATGGACGGCAGCAACGACGCCCGTGCGCCGCTCCTTGTCGAGCTGGCCTGGAGCGGCGAGTTGCTGAAGCGCGCGCCGGCTTGTGGCAGCAACTGGCTCCGTCGGGTGAGGGGAGAGAGGTGGATCAGCAAGCTGCATAGCTCGTATCCGGCGGGCTACCCAGCCGGCTTGGATGCAGAATAACTACTCTTCGTAAGCCATTGTAAGAGTGGACAAATTGGTGGAGGAGATAGGGGAGCGGCGGAGGTGTGTGATTCTTGGCCGGCGTTTGGCCTCGTTTAAATAGGAGATTAAATAGATGGCGGTCGGGAGGAGTGATGACCCGCAAGTATACAGGATAGTTGTAGCCTCTTTCGATAAGTAAGAGTGTCGAACCCAACGAGGATCTAAAGGTAGAACAAATATTCTCTCAAGTCCTATCTGCCACTGATACGACTCTATGCATGCTTAGTGTTCGCTTTACCTAGAACAAGTATGAAACTAGAAGTACTTTGTAGGTGTGATAGGATAGGTTTGCAAGAAAGTAAAGAACACGTAAATATAAACTAGCGGTTGTTTAGATAAAGATGCAATACAATAAATATAGCGAGTGTGGAAAAGTGGTGGTATGAGTTGTGGAATTGTCCCTAGGCAAATGACTATGTTACTAGACCGGTAATCACTATTGCAATTTTATTTGAGGGAGAGGCATAAGCTAACATACTTTCTCTACTTGGATCATATGCACTTATGATTGGAACTCTAGCAAGCATCCGCAACTACTAAAGATTCATTAAGGTAAAACCCAACCATAGCATTAAAGTATCAAGTCCCCTTTATCCCATACGCAAACAACCTACTTACTCGGGTCTGTGCTTCTGTCACTCACGCCACCCACCATAAGCAAATCATAAACATATTGAAAACCCTACAGAGGGAATCCCTCACACTTGCTCGACACGGAGAGCACAATAGGACAGCACCAATAATAAAACATGCAATCAAACCAATCATAGCAATTCATCAATCACCGGTAGGACAATGAAAATCTACTCAGACATCATAGGATGGCAACACATCATTGGATAATAATATGAAGCATAAAGCACCATGTTCAAGTAGAGGGTACAGCAGGTTGTCGGAGAGTGGACCACTGAATATAGGGGGGAAGGTGATGGAGATGTTGGTGAAGATGGCGGAGGTGTTGATGTAGATCGCGGTGATGATGATGGCCCCCGGCAGCGTTCTGACGCCACCGAAAGCAAGGGGGGGAGAGTCCCCCTTTCTTCTTCTTCTTCCTTGACCTCCTCCCTAGATGGGAGAAGGGTTTCCCCTCCGGTCCTTGGCTCCCATGGCTTGGGAGGGGATAGAGCCCCTCCGAGATTGCATCTATCTCTCTATTTCTGCGTTCTCAAATTCGGCCCCTTCGCTGTTTCTTTTATAGCTGGAGATCCGTAACTCCGATTGGGGTGAATCTTTCTCCCAGATCTTTCTCATAAAATTAGCTTTCTTGTGGCAAACAAGAGCGTCAATCGCCTTACGGGTGGCCCACGAGAGTCCAGGGAACGCCCGGGGGGGAGGGCGCGCCCCCTGTCTCGTGTCCACCTCGGACACTATTTCGCGTTTATTCTTCCTCCCGAAAATCCCAAATATTCCAAAATAATTCTCCATCCGTTTCTATCATGTTTGGATTCCATTTGATATGGGTTTCCTGCGAAACTTAAAACGTGCAATAGACAGGAATTGGCACTGGGCACAAGATTAATATGATAGTCCCAAAAATAATATAAAAAGTTGCCAAAAGTATATGAAAGTTGAAGAATATTGGCATGGAACAATCAAAAATTATAGATACGACGGAGAAGTATCAGCGTCCCCAAGCTTAATTCCTGCTGTCCTCGAGTAGGTAAACAATAAAAAAAAGATAATTTTTGATGTGGAATGCTACATAGCATAATCTTGATCATGTGTCTAATCATGGCATGAATATTAAGACACGAGTGATTCAAAGCAATAGTTTATCATTTGACATAAAAATAATAATACTTCGAGCATACCAATAAAGCAATCATGTCTTTTCAAAACAACAAGGCCAAAGCAAGCTTATCCTACAAAATCATATAGTTTGGCCATGCTTCATTTTCGTCACTCAAAATGCTCCCATCATGCACAACCTCGATGATGGGCCGAGCAATTGGTTCATACTTTTTAATGCGCTTCAGCTTTTTTAACCCTCACGCAATACATGAGCGCAAGCCATGGATATAGCACTATAGGTGGAATAGAATATAATGATGGAGGTTTATGTGGAGAAGACAAAAAGGGAGAAAGTTTCACATCAACGCGGCTAATCAACGGGCTGTAGAGATGCCCATCAATTGATGTCAATGCAAGGAGTAGGGATTGCCATGCAACGGATGCACTAAGAGCTATAAGTATATGAAATCTCAACAAAAGAAACTAAGTGGGTGTGCATCCAACTTGCTTGCTCACGAAGACCTAGGGCATTTGAGGAAGCCCATCGTTGGAATATACAAACCAAGTTCTATAATGAAAATTCCCACTAGTATATGAAAGTGATAACATAGGAGACAATCTATATGAAGAACATGGTGCAACTTTGAAGCACAAGTGTGGAAAAAGGATAGTAACATTCCCCCTTTTCTTTTCTTTTTTATTTTCTTTTTTTTCTTTTTCGGTGGGCTTCTTTGGCCCCCTTTTTTATTTAGGCTTCTTTGGCCTTTCCTTTTTTTTCTTTTTTTCTTTTTTTTCTTTTTTTTTCTTCTTTTTTTCATGGGGCAATGCTCTATAATGATGATCATCACACTTTTATTTACTTACAACCCAATATTGCAACTCGATACTAGAACAAAGATATGACTCTATGTGAATGCTTCCGGCGGTGTACCGGGATGTGCAATGATCTAGCGTAGCAATGACATCAAAAAATGGACAAGCCATGAAAACATCATGCTAGCTATCTCACGATCATGCAAAGCAATATGACAATGAATTCTTAAGTCATGTATATGATGATGATGGAAGTTGTATGGCAATATATCTCGGAATGGCTATGGAAATGCCATGATAGGTAGGTATGGTGGGTGTTCTGAGGAAGATATAATGAGGCTTATGTGTGATAGAGCGTATCATATCACGGGGTTTGGATGCACCGGCGAAGTTTGCACCAACTCTCAAGGTGAGAAAGGGCAATGCACGGTACCGAAGAGGCTAGCAATGATGGAAAGGTAAAAGTGCGTATAATCCATGGACTCACATTAGTCATAAAGAACTCATATACTTATTGCAAAAGTTTATTAGCCCTCGACGCAAAGTACTACTACGCCTATGCCCCTAGGGGGATAGATTGGTAGGAAAAGACCATCGCTTGTCCCCGACTGCCACTCATAAGGAAGACAATCAAAGAAACACCCCATGCTTCAAATTTGTCACACAACGGTTACCATACGTGCATGCTACGGGACTTGCAAACCTCAACACAAGTGTCTCTACAATCCACAACCACCCACTAGCATGACTCTAATATCACCATCTTTATATCGCAAAACTATTGCAGGGAATCAAACATATCATATTCAGCGATCTACAAGTTTATGTAGGATTTTATGACTAACCAAGTGAATGACCAATTCCTGTCATCTCTCTAAATAGATATAAGTGAACCAAGAGAGTTTAATTCTTTATACAAAAGATATGCCCATGCTCTAACAAATATAAGTGAAGCAAAAGAGCTTTCTACAAATGGCGGTTTTCTATGTGAAGAGAAACAAGCAACCCAGACTTCAAATGATATAAGTGAAGCACATGAAGCATTCTATAAAGCCATACTCAAAAGATATATGTGAAGTGCAATGAGCATTCTATATATCAACCAAGGACTATCTCATACCAGAATGGTGCATAAAAGAAAAATGAAAACTAAATTCAAAAGACGCTCCAAGACTTGCACATATCGCATGAACGAAATGAATACGAAAACATACCTATACTTGTTGAAGAAAGAGGAGATGCCTTCCGGGGCATCCCCAAGCTTAGACGCTTGAGTCTCCTTGAATATTTACTTGGGGTGCCTTGGTCATCCCCAAGCTTGAGCTCTTGCCTCTCTTCCTTTTCCTCATATCAAAACCTCCTCGATTAGACACTTCATCCACAGAAAACTTCAACAGAAAACTCGGTAAGATCCATTAGTATAATAAAGCAAATCACCACTCTAAGTACTATAGCAAACCAATTCATATTTTGTTTTCACATTGTTTATACTGTAATATAACTTTTCCATGGCTTAATCCACTAATATAAATTGATAGATTCATCAAAACAAGCAAACTATGCATCAAAAACAGAATTTGTCAAAAACAGAACAGTCTGTAGCAATCTGAACATTCACCATACTTCTAATACCCCAAAAATTCTACCACAATTAGGAAAAATAAGCAAGTTGTACATCAAGACATTTAAAAAGGAATCAGAACCATTTGACGTTCCAATTAAAAATGTAAAATCGCGCACTACATCCAAAGTTTCTGTCCTGCACTGTACAAACCAACAAGCATTGTAAACATCCTAAAGGCAAACCTTGGCACATTATTTTTATAATACAATGGAATTGTACAAGGGGATAATTATTTTTGATGAAATGTTTCTGTAATCAAGATTCACAAAGTTTCCGCGAGCATGAAAAAAGTTCAAGGAGCTCCCCCACTTCAACAATGCTTGTCTCTCTCACTTTCACTTTCCTTTTTGAAAAGTTTTTAGGTTCCCCTATATTATTTTTTTGTTCTTAAACTATATGAAAGCACTCAACAGAAATAAATGACTCTCTGAAACTTCCGGGTTGTCTCCCTGCCAGCGCTTTCTTTAAAGCCATTAAGCTAGGCATTTAGTGCTCAAGTAATGGATCCACCCGGATCCCAAGGTATATCAAAGCCAATTTTAATTAACAATGATTTGTAATTTAGTAGTGAGCACAAAGTAACATATATCATGCAACAACGAAGTCTAACTCTCTTCCTATGCATCGGCATGTCATAAAAGAACAATTCATGCACACATAGTAAAGGCCAATGCATAGTATAAACAGTTTCTTGCAATTCTACCGTATTAGAAACATAGAGAGGTGGAGATGTAGTTCCTCTCTCATAATAATTGCAAGTAGGAGCAGCAAGCACATGCATATTATATTTATCAAAATCATCATGTGCAATGGTAAAAGGCAACCCATCAATGTAATCCTTAATAAGCACAAACTTCTCCGCTATAGTGTAGTCGGGAGAATTCAAAAAGATAATAGGACTATCATGCGTGGGTGCAATAGCAACAATTTCATGTTTAACATAAGGAACTATAGCAAGTTCATCTCCATAAGCATACTTCATATTGGCATCTTCGCCACAAGCATAGAAAGCATCATCAAAAAGGGATATTTCAAACAAATTCAAGGGATCATAGCAATCATCATAGCAATCATCATAACAATCATCATAGCAATCATCCTTCGGTAAGCACGAAGGGGAATTAAACAATGTATGAGTTGAAGACTTACTCTCATTAGAAGGTGGGCATGGGTGATCAATCCGTTCTTCCTCCTTTTGTTCTTCGGTCTCCTCATCATCTTTTTCATCCAATGAGCTCACAGTTTCATCAATTTCTTCTTCCATAGCTTCCTGCAAAATATTAGTCTCTTCTTGGACAGCGGAGACTTTCTTCATAAAAGCATTAATATAGTAATTGTATTCATAATTTTCATAGCAATATCTAAGTATAGCAAGATTTTCAGGCCTATAAACTGAATCATCAAAATCATCAAACACTTTAAACATAGATTCAATCTCATAAGCACCCATAAAAGCAACAAATTCTTCTATTTGTTCAACATCATAGTAATCATATATACCATTAGCATAAGAAGCTAAGGTTTCATTATCATTAAATTTGCATGAAAAGGGAAGGTGTGGAGCCTTCATCCTAGAGCAACAAGTAAAATCATATCTCAAGCATAGATCCCAGGCATACCAACGCAACATAATAAATTGATCCCATAATAGTTTCCCTTTTTGTGTCGATCGATAATCCCTAAAGTATTCACGTTGATCCAACGTGTCTCCCATTATAAAGTTGAATCGGGTTTTCTCAGGATTAACAAAATAGTACATAATATCTTTCACATAATGAGAATCGGGGGTTTTAGGAGTTACCCCATCTACATGAGTAGCAAGTACCTCTAATTGTTTTTGGTATTTTGTGTTCCATATCCATAACTAAAGATAGGGAACAACTAAGAACAACAAATAAAAATTACTTAATGATAAAGAAAACAAGTACACATGAGAATATTCACCCCACGCTATGACTCTACGACAACGGCGCCAGAAAAAGGTCTTAATGACCCGCAAGTATACGGGATAGTTGTAGCCTCTTTTGATAAGTAAGAGTGTCGAACCCAACGAGGAGCTAAAGGTAGAACAAATATTCTCTCAAGTCCTATCTGCCACTGATACGACTCTACGCATGCTTAGTGTTCGCTTTACCTAGAACAAGTATGAAACTAGAAGTACTTTGTAGGTGTGATAGGATAGGTTTGCAAGAAAGTAAAGAACACGTAAATATAAACAAGGGGCTGTTTAGATAAAGATGCAATAAAGTAAGTATAGCGAGTGTGGAAAAGTGGTGGTAGGAGTTGTGGAATTGTCCCTAGGCAATTGACTACGTTACTAGACCGGTAACATACTTTCTCTACTTGGATCATATGCACTTATGATTGGAACTCTAGCAAGCATCCGCAACTACTAAAGATTCATTAAGGTAAAACCCAACCATAGCACTAAAGTATCAAGTCCCCTTTATCCCATACGCAAACAACCTACTTACTCGGGTATGTGCTTCTGTCACACACGCCACCCACCATAAGCAAATCATAAACATATTGCAAACCCTACAGCGGGAATCCCTCACGCTTGCGTGACACGGAGAGCACAATAGGACAGCACCAATAATAAAACATGCAACTCAAACCAATCATAGCAAGTCATCAATCACTGGTAGGATAATGAAAATCTACTCAGACATCATAGGATGGCAACACATCATTGGATAATAATATGAAGCATAAAGCACCATGTTCAAGTAGAGGGTATAGCGGGTTGCCAGAGAGTGGACCGCTGAATATAGGAGGGGGAAGGTGATGGAGATGTTGGTGAAGATGGCGGAGGTGTTGGTGTAGATCGCGGTGATGATGATGGCCCCCGGCAGCGTTCCGGCGCCACCGGAAGCAAGGGGGAGAGAGGCCCCTTCTTCTTCTTCCTTGACATCCTCCCTAGATGGGAGAAGGGTTTCCCCTCTGGTCCTTGGCTCCCATGGCATGGGAGGGGCGAGAGCCCCTCCGAGATTGGATCTATCTCTCTGTTTCTGCGTTCTCAGATTCTGCCCCTTCACTGTTTCTTTTATATCTGGAGATCCGTAACTCCGATTGGGGTGAATCTTTCTCCCAGATCTTTCTCATAAAATTATCTTTCTTGCGGCAAAAGAAGAGCGTCAACTGCCTTACGGGTGTCCCTTGAGAGTCGAGGAGCGCCCAGGGGGGAGGGTGCGCCCCCCTGTCTCGTGGCCACCTCGGACACTGTTTTCGCGTTGATTCTTCCACCGGAAAATCCCAGATATTGCAAAATAATTCTCCGCCCGTTTTTATCCCGTTTGGATTCCGTTTGATATGAGTTTCCTGTGAAACATAAAACGTGCAACAGACAGGAACTGGCACTGGGCACTGGATTAATATGTTAGTCCCAAAAATAATATAAAATTTTGCCAAAAGCATATGAAAGTTGAAGAATGTTGGCATGGAACAATCAAAAATTATAGATACGACGGAGACGTATCAAGGAGCTCGGCCGGCGTTGCGTTTAACGCCGGCCCGTTCATGAACGGACGTGTGTCCAGAGTGGGTTTCTCGGCTTCCACATGGGCGGGTTTCATGGAGGCGTTTGAATGCGGCACGGAGGCGTGTTCAGCCGGGCGTGCAGCGAGTGGCGCCTTCGACTTTGACCTAGGACACCGCGCCATTCTTCCACTGACGTGTGGGCTCTTTGGGTGCATGGCCTGCATGTCAGTGACCCAACGCAGGCAGCGCACAGCAGAGGAACCTTTGGTGGGCCAGGGCGGTCAGAAGCAGGCATTTCATGAACCGATGATTGTTCATTGAGTGTGACGTCATCTTTTTCATGTAGATAAGCCTACTATGTTGATAGCCCGTTCGATACGTTGTGATTCATAATGACCGCTGCAAACATCAATGTTCTGCTTATCACAGATAAGATTGATTAATACCCGTAACAATCCATGTCCTTAACAAAGGGTGCATGCACGTATAGGTTGAGCGTGTGTCTTGCGTCGTGTGCTGTGTGCATGCATGCGTGCGAGTGTTGCGTGCGTGCAAGGGTACGTTTCAGTGTTGCATGCATGGGTGCGTACATGCATGTGTTCGTGAGTGCATGTGTACGTGTCAGTGTTGCACGCCAACATGCGTGCGTGTGTACGTGTCAGTGTTGCACGCCTGCATGCGTGCGTGTCTTGCGTGCGTGCATGTGTATGTTATGTGTATGTGTCAGTGTTGCATGCCTGCATGCGTGCGTGCATGTGTACGTGCGGGGTGAGGCTACACGTCAGTCGGCTGACTTTTTCATCTCTGGTCATTAGATTTTCTAGCCACTGGATACGAAATCAAGGGCCTCCAGTTTATCATCAAACTCCACCCCCCTGAGCCGCCAGCCCGCGCTGCCACGCCGGCCCGCCCTCCCCGAAACCACTCCCCACCACCGGTCCGCCGCCGCATCGGCCATCCCTCTAGTAGCCCCCCCCCTCCCACGCCGAGCTTTTTCTCCGGCGATCCCCACCCCACCGCCCAATTAACGCCCCCCCCCCTCCAACCGTCGGTGACTGCCAACCAGAGGTATCACGACTTCGAATGCCCACCGACCACTAATTTATTACCATTTCTGTCATTCATATATGCACTGACGGGTGGGCCCTATGGTAATGTCCGCTGCTGAATGTGGACCGTTTGACTGGTCAATTGATCGTGTTATCAACAAATTACGGAGCTGTATGGTGAGCCAGTGACCGTATGCATGATTACCCTAAAATGTACTCATATTTTATTAACACAGTACAGACTCAAACTACCATTTCTTTCTTTCATATACGGGCTGACAGGTGGGCCCCACAGTCACGCGCCCCGATGGAGTAACACTAGTTGTGCCACGTGGAACGTTTGACTGGTCAATTGATTGTGTCATCAACAAAATACAGAGTTGTATGGGTTAGACAGTGATCGTATAATCATGACATGTATTTGTTTAACACGGTACAGACGCGAGGGCTCATATATACGCGCAAGCACTCACCACTATAAGCGCACACACGCGAACCCGACCCCTATGAGCACCTTCGAGAGAGTGGGCCAGCATATATGATCTTGAGATTTTAGGAAGTCACCATAGGTGCCTCGTAGTCGAGTGGAATGTCTCCTCCCACTGAACGTGCATCGCCAGAAAATAATGAAATTAACACAAGATAAATGCGAGCACCGGGACTTTAACCTTGGTGGGCTCGAGAAACCACTGTCCTCCTAACCATCCAACCACATGTTGGTTAGCACGACAAAATGTATGTGGTGACCGTGATGAGCTTATTCTGAAGTCCAGTGACCATATCGTGCTTTCGCTTCAAATACAATGACCATAAGTGTCGTCAACAAAATACGGAGCACGCATCAAATGCAAAGTCCGTCAGTGTCATCAACAAAATATGGAGACGTATCGTGAGCTAGATATCGTTGTACTATTGTATATGCTTATTTTCTTAGTGGTCGATTGCGTGTGTGGTGTGGTGGGCACATCATTTCTAGTTGTGGTGGGTCAACATGAAGACTCATGGGTCGGTTCCATCCTACGGCACATATAGGTTGGACCGAGACGTGTTATACGAAGAGCCATGTGGAGGACTCTACGTATAACACGAAGCTACCAGAGTTGTAGAGGACTCTATCCCCACTGGTGATAAGCTAACTATATATGATTTGTAACCCTAGGCCCTTAGTATGTTATACAAGCTTGGGGGCTAGTTCGTTGATAGTATACACACACGCAGAATGCCTGGTATTCGCGTGTACTTTGTACACACCCCTATCACTAATATACAATACCAGGAGTAGGCTCTTTCTTCAACTGCAAGGGTCCGATCCGACCTAGGGTAAAACTTTGCCTCGTATTACCATCCAGCCTAATAGCCAGGGATATCCTACCGAATGATATGATGAAATCATATCTGCCAACTACTAAGAGAGAGGTGTGTCGGGGGGATGTGTGCGAGAGAAGCCTAAATATAATGTGCATGCGGGAGACACGTAGGCACATATATGTGCGTATAGAGGGCTAGTAGAGACCGTGCGTGTGTATATATGCATGCGAGAGAAATAGTGTTTTCCAACTGAGATTAGTGAAAAGAGTGGTACATAGTAGTCAGAAAGAGAGAGAGAGAGAAACAGAGAGAGCATGTGCGTGAGACACCTCGACACCCTGAGAGAGATTGTGAGAATGTGTGAAAGAGAAATGCCGATGCATATAAAGTGTGTGCACTTATGCGTTATTTAGAGAGATATATAACGCGTTTGTGAGAACGGGGCGAGGCATAGTGCATCTACGTGTAAAAGGCGGTTCTATGCATTAAATTAAAATATAAATGGCATTATTATTTTTGGATGAGATCATGAATTTTGCAAATTGCGTATGGACGAAAATCGATCTATCAGACGCCCATACTCTATTGAATTCTAGCATGTGCGTGTGTTTATTTCATATCCTCGATCCATAGAGTGAGAGCGGATTGAAATACAGGCAATGGATGCGTTTGCAATTCATATATAATCATTAATTAGTGCACTCCATGTTGTTAGTGTGAAGCACTTTATACATTTGTCACTTGCATGGATACATTCCAAATTGCTAGCTACGAAATAGAATACATGTCGAATTCAACATAAAGGGGGTTTCGAAGATTTGAATTCATAGCAAGTGCATTCATCTATTTAACCAGAGATAATGGCATTTGTAAATCAGATTTAAAAGGGGGCATCAATCTTTGTTGTGAGTTTGAACATGCTATATATATTCATACGCATATCTAACTTTTTATTTTTTGTAACCAAGGAGATTATATCTGAAACCATGCATGAACTGAGGTAAGTTGCATATTTTTTAATATATACTCATGTACAATGTATATTCAAATGTACCCCCTCCATTCGAAAATAATCGTAGCTTTAGGATTTTCAAGAGTAATGATTTGTGAAGTTTGACAAATCCTGAAAGTTCAATTCAAGAGAACCGAAAACGTTAATGCTTCTGCTCCCAAATATTGAACGAAGTGCCAAATAGGCCTATGGTCAACTGAAACCGCGTGAGACTAATGTTTGGTGGTAGGAAATTACTGTCCTGACTCTGGCCCGTGTAGCCTATCGGCCCGATGTCCAAAGGTCTAAACCGGGGTAGGTTTGTAACTTCACCAAGACCCCAGTCTCAACCGCCTCCGAGAAGCATTCATACGCCGTGGGCTCCTAAACACCCATGCGCTCGGCCAAAATCTATCCCGCCCACATTTGGGACACCTGACATGAGTGTCCTACCCCTAACCCGCAATATGTCCGAAATTTTAGATGGGGGCAAAGTTTGTAACTTTCCCCAAATTTCAAACAAGCGCATCTCAAACCGAAACATTGTTCCCCCTTAATTCCCCGCCTCCCTCCGTTTCCCCATGCATACTCCGTGGGCGCAAAAACACACTCTCCACCAGCCACGAAACCCCAGCCTCCTCCGTCCTCGACCCCATAGCGGCCAATCCACCGGCGCCCTCCTCCATCACGCCGGAGCCGGTACCTCGACGTCGTCGTCCAACGCAACTGCAACCGCAATGCCTTCAAGGACTTAGCAGCTAAAGTCGAGGCAGAGCTACCTCCACGACGCCGACGCCGATGTGCGCCGTACCAGAACCACTCCAACCACACCGTCCTGCGCCTCACTGCTGCGGCTACACTGTCGCAACCGTCCACCGCACTGGAGTTGTTCCCGCTACGCCGTCGTTCGCCGCCTCGGATCTGCTTCCCCGCCGCCGACAGACGGCCAGCGCACCATACTCAACAATTTGGCCATGGGTTCGTCTAAGGCTGCACCGTCCTCCACAACTTCTGTTTTTGGGCGAACAACAAGAAGATCGTCGGAAAAACAGAAGGAGGACATAGCACTGCCAGCAGAAAGAGGTACTCCTCTTCCCTTATTCGTGCAAATCTTACGTCTCTGCTCACACTGTATTCATCCCACGAAAGAAACTAGTTGAGCGCTTCTTGCCGCATCTTCTTCGTGATACTAAATGCACAAGGTTTCCTCCCTTTTACTATTTCACCTTTGCTAGAGGTCAGTAGCCCGCCTGGATTTCAATTCAGGGTCAGTCGAACTGCAATTAAAAGAAGCAGCACCCGCTTAGGCGCACGGAGCACCTAGTCCGCCTGTTCCCTGGGGAAGCAGCGCATCGGTGTCTATCATAGGGGTGTGGGGCGCAGGAGCTTCTTGCGCCCGATCTGGAGGTCGACGGGGCTTGAATGGATGGTCGGGGGCGGTTCCAAGCACGGCGGTGTGGTGAGGTCGAGGGGAGGGCGCAGGCAGGGGAGGAATACTGGGCCGGTGGTCGCTCGCGTTTCGAGGAAGATCGTCAACACTGACTGGCTGGAGGTAGATGAAGGCGATGTTGGTGGTTCTTTGTACATCGGACGATGTAGAAAAAATGGACTGGCCTATTTTCTTTCAGTCGACTGTTATTTTCATAGAATCATGTAGTCATTTAGTGTGCCATGCATGTTGTATAGCTATCATATGTCTCCCGTCATTTATTTCTAACTGACCTGCTATCTGCTACCTTTACACTGTACTAATTGTGCACACACTTCACCCATACTCACACTATTGTTTTTTTATGCATGGGTATTTCAGACTCTGACTCAGTGTTGATAAATGCAGAAAAGAAAAGACAGAAGTCGCTCCAGTGTAATTCGAATATCAGCACTAAGCGTTTCAGCGCTCTAATGGGTGCAGTGTCAGCAGTTGGAGACAGTAAACGTAGCTCTGCAGTTGATGATCTCAATTGCCACACACAACCATCCCAGGTGCTTGCTTTAACTTCGCGCTGTCAAATGTGGTTGCAAGTTGCATATGGTGTGTAGCTTGTATTGCTTCCAATTTGGTTAAATTGCATATGCTTACTTTACACATTATACCTTTCATAATGACATGCCTTCCTGTTTTTTATACATACTACATATGCAACGTGTCGGTCACCCTTGACGAAAGCACTTCTGTGATGCGCGATTTATCGTCATGGAAGTGGACACTTCCATGATGATAATTTTGGTAATGTCATGGAACACTTCTATGACAGCACAGGTATGACTATCTTGAATCTGTCATAAATTTGTCATGGATGTACATGCTTGACAGAAAACGCGACCTACTGTGACAAACAAGTATCATCACGGAAGTGTATTTTTTTGTAGTGTGACGGGCAAACCAACAACAGGGTCTTTGGTCAGATAACTCTCACAGAAAGAGATGCACTCTTTGGTCAGCTATCCTTGGGCTATGCTTCCATCTAGACGGGGCATGTTACGAACAAATCCTTTGATGACCCCATTCATCCTCTCGAATGGCATCATGCTATGCAGCAATGTCGGACCTAGCTCGATGATGTCGTCCATGATGTGGACACATAGATGCACCATGACATCAAAGAACGCAGGCGGGAAGTACATCTCTAGCTCATTCAGTATGACAACGATCTCTTCCTGTAGCCTATGGAGTTGCTTCACACTGATCGACTTTCGAGAGATAGCATCAAAAAAGTGGCATAGGTGAGTAAGCATCTCATGCACATGTGTGTGCATAATCCCTCTAAGTGCAACCGGGAGTAACTGCATCATCATCACATGACAGTCATGAGACTTCATCCCACTGAACCTTTTTTCTTAGTGTCCAGATATCTGCTTATCTTCCCACAACATCCGGAACTAACTTTGATTCTGGCAAGGCACCTGAACAATTGATCGACCTCCTTCGGATCTAAGGTGAAGCAAGAGGGGGCGGGCAATATTGTTCTTCCTTCTTGTTTACTTTTTTGCCCCTATCTTCCGTCTCCGTCTCTGTCTCGGTCTCCTTTGACCTTTTACCGGGCATTTGGAGATCTTTCCTGATATTCAAAAATTCCAAGTCTTTTCTTGCCTTCGGCCCATCCTTGGTCCTCTCCGGCATGTTCATCAATGTTCCAAGCAAACTCTCAAGGATATTTTTTGTGATATGCATTCGATCAAGGCTATGAGAGGTGTCGAATATGGGCCAGTATTTGAAGTCCCAGAAAACAGACCTCATCTTCCATATCTTCAGCAGGGGCTCCGGTGCCTTTTTCTTCATCTTTCCAGGCGAGGGGCACTCTTCCCGGTTCTTCAATAACCCATTTATTTCTGCACCGCTATGCTTATGTTGAGGACCTCGATGCTCAGCCTTACCATTGAATAGATCTCCACGCTTTCTCCATGGGTCATCCTTCTCGAGCCATCTTCGATGCCCCATGTACACGATTTTCGAAGACCCACCATCTTTCGATAGCTGCAGAGAAGTCATATTATCCATGCAACTCGTGCATCCGCAATATCCATGGCACACCTGGCCGGAGAGATAGCCATAACCAAGATAGTCCTGCACCGTCGTGATTAGCGCGGCTCTCATGTAGAAATACTCTCCTTTGCTTGCATCCCATGTCTTGGCCGGCGTTTTCCATAAGGTATCTAGCTCCTCTTTTAGTAACTCGAGATACAGATTTATATCATTTCCCGGTTGTCTCGGCCCGTGAATAAGCATAGCCATGTGTATGTATTTTTCCTTCATGCACAACTAGGGGGGAGGTTGTACATCCATACAAACACGGACCATGTGCTATGATTGTTGTTCTGGTTGCCAAATGGATTCATGCCATCACTGCTATCACCAAGCACGATGTTCCTTGGATCATTTGCGAAAAATTCAAAGTCGGCATTTAATGCTCTCCACTGGCTAGCATCTGCGAGGTGTCTCAGCTTCGGCTCATCTCCGTCATCTGGCTTCACCCTCTCCGCGTGCCAGCGCATAAGCTTTGCTTCCTTAGGATATACAAAATACCGCTATAGACATGGAGTGATCGGAAAGTACCATACAACTTTCTGTGAAGCTTTCTTTGTGGCCTTTTTATATCGTGAAGCATTGCACTTTGGATAGATGGTTTTTTTCGTGTGCTCGTTCTGATATATGATGCAATCATTGATGCATGTGTGATATCTAATATGTGGCAGATCAAGAGGGCACACGATTTTCTTTGCCTCCTCGACACTAGTAGGACACAGGCTTCCCGCGGGAAGAACCTTCTTTAGGTACTTCAGAAGCTCATCCAAGCTTGTATCTGTCCATTTGTGTTTGCCTTCATCTTTAGAAGTTCTAGTGTGAAACTCAAGCGGGTCACCTCGGGATTGCAACCATCATACAAAGGAGTCATCAAGTCTACCTCCAGTTGCGCCAGTTTGGACTCCTCTCTTGAAGCACCTCTGTAGCTAGTCGTCTTCTTGCGAAGCAGGTCTCGAACATGCGGGTCCCGCATGGCTGAACTTAGTAGTGACGAAGATGGCGGCATGTCTGCGTCTTCTTCGCCTTTAACTGCCTCTTCGCCATCGACATTTCCGAGGCCGTCTTCCTCTTCGGGCACATAATCGGTCATCTCTTCGTTTGGTGGCCCCATGTTGTTATTTCCTGCCCCATCGACGTCCTCATCATCATCATCATCATCTTCACTTATCCACCGAGTATGGCCATGCATGAAACATCCTTCAGTCTTTGCATTTACCACCACGAAAGGGGTCGAGCCTAATTCTTCCTTTGAATTTTCGACACGGACATAAAACATCCTTCAGTCTTTTTTCATACATGTCATCCACAGCGGAGTGCCAGTATCTTTCCACCATCCTTCCATTGACCTTAATTATCACCTATGCGCGGAGCAAATATTATAACCACGTATATATGCATGCATGGATCAAATTCATACAAAAATTCACCTTGGCCTTCCCTAAACATAGGACATATTGAGTTTGCATGCCCGAAATTGGCCGAAACGGAATTGAATCGACATTTCAGCAAAACATAGGCAACTCATGTCACCCACATTATTTCATCAAATACACAATGTAGGCAACTCAAATTATGCCACACACAATTCGGTATATATATTCTCATATCGCCCATATATATATAGTTTCGGTCCAATCCACACAAACACCTTTTTTTGCTCACTTATGTGTCGAGAGGGATATCGAGCACCTTTCTTCTTAATTACCTAGTAGCTCTAGATATATAGCTCTAACTAGCTAGCTAGCTAGCTAGGGAGAGAGAGAGCTAGCTAGCTAGGGAGATAGTGGGAGAGGAGAGGGAGAGAAGAGGGAAGACATTAATGGAAGAGGGGGAGGGCAAAGAAGAGGGGGAGGGAGGGCATTAATGGAGGGGGTGGGGTGGTGGAGGGCACAAAGAAAAGGGGGTGGTGGAGAGCAAAGAAGAGGGGGAGGGAGGGGGCTCTAATGGAGGGGGAGGGGCAAAGAAGAGGGGGAAGCATTGAAGAACAAGCAAGTGCAAGAGGGAGGGGAGTAAGAAAGGGCGGAAGAAGACGGGGAGGGGGAAAGGTGGCAGATATTTTCGCTGGCGACCATAGCAGTAGCGCGGGGCACCAAAGCGCGCTACTGCTATGTGTGCCAGCCAAAATATCTACTGGTACATAAAACTGTCTATAGCGCTTGCTCAAGAAACACGCTACGAGTAAAAGATTACACATAGAGGAAGTAGCAGTAGCGCTTATTGGTGGCCCAACGCTACTGCTATATTCTTAACAGTAGCGCTTGTTAGAGTACGAACGATGCTACTATTTTTTGGTGTGGCTAACTTACCAGTAGCATGCCCGCTAGAAACCAACGATGCAGCTAAGTTGTACCAGTAGCGCGGTTTGTAACACACGCTACTGGTAATTATCAGTAGCGTTGGCTCCAGAACACACGCTACTACTAAACTTCTATGTATAAGCCTTTTCCTAGTAGTGCGTCCTTTTACCGAGGGACACGGCTATTCGAATAGATAAACTTCCCTACAGGGGTGCACCACATAACCCAACACGCTGGATCCCCTTTAGCCGGACACACTTTCCTAGGTCATGCCCGGCCTCGGAAGATCAACACGTCGCCGCCCTACCTAGGCACAACAGAGAGATCAGCACGCTGGTCTAAATCCTAAGCACGCAGGTGTCTAGGCCCATCGCCCATTTCACACCTGCATGTTGCGTATGCGGCCGGTGAGAAGACCTAGCCTCCCTTATACAAGGGCAGACGTTCCAGTCCAACCCGGCGCGCGCCGCTCAGTCGCTGACGTCAGGAAGGCTTCGGCTGATACCACAATGTCGAGTGCCCATAACTGTTCCCGCATAGTTGGTTAGTGCATATAGGCCAGTGGCCAGACTCAGATCAAATACCAAGATCTCGTTAAGCGTGTTAATTTGAAGTAACCACGAATGCCGACCAGGGCCAGGCCCACCTCTCGCCTAGGTGGTCTTATTCTGCCCTGTCGCTCCGCCAAAAGGATCCACACAGAGTGTCATCAGGAAAGTATGTCCTTTCAACCCCCAATCCGTGAATCAACCGCGGGTACTCAACGAGCCGACCCGACTTTAGTCACCATCTGTATAGTATGTATGTATGTATAGTATATACCTGTGATCACCTCCCGAGTGATCACGGCCCAATAGTATAACAAGGCAGACTAGCAAGAATGTAGGGCCACTGATGATAAACTAGCATCCTATACTAAGCATTTAGGATTGCGGGTAAGGTATCAACAACTGTAGCAACAATGAAAGGCTATGCATTAGAATAGGATTAAGGGAAAGCATTAACATGCTACACTACTCTAATGCAAGCAGTATAGAGAAGAATAGGCGATATCTGGTGATCAAGGGGGGGGGGGGGCTTGCCTGGTTACTCTTGCAAGAAGGAGGGGTCGTCAACTCCGTAGTCGTACTGGGTAGTAGCGGTGTCGGTCTCGTAGTCTACCGGAGAGAAGAGGGGGAAGAAACAATAAATACAGTGCAAACATAAGCATGAAGATACATGACATGTCAAAGAGCGGTGCTAGGTGCGCCCTACGCGGCAGTAGGTGATACCGGCGAAATGGGGAAACATCCGGGAAAGTATCCCCGGTGTTCCGCATTTTCGGACAGGTGAACCGGAGGGGAAAAGTTGCATGTTCGCTATGCTAGGGATGTGTGGCCAACGAACAGGCTGCGTATTTGGATTCATCTCGTCGTTCTGAGCAACTTTTATGTACAAAGTTTTTCCATCCGAGTTACACATTATTTTATATTAATATTTAAAGCTTTAAATCATTTTCTAAATTATTATTAATTTGAAATTAAATAGTAAATGCTAAATGTACCCAGCCCTGTGTACACAACAATGTACACAGGGGTTGACATGTGGGCCAAGGGGACCCAGTTGACCAGTCAATGTTTGACAGGTCAACAGGGTGTGGAGCCCCCGTGTCATTGACAGATTAGGCTAATCTATAAGTTTAATTAACAGGGTTAATTAGATTAATTAACATGATTAATTAAGTTAATTAATTAATTAATTAATTATTATTTTTAGTTAATATTCCTTTTTTAACTTTTTTTTTGTTCTCGGGCGTGGGACCCCCAGTTAGTGGCCCGAGGGGCTTGCGGATGCTGGTTACAGGCGTGCGGGCATAGCCACAGCACGCCTGTTAGCAATGTGAGGCCAGGGGTCGTCGGTTCTGGGGGAGAGGGCGTGCGCCGCGGGATGGCTCGAGAACTACGGCGTCGCCGGCGCAAGGAAAAGGTGCGGGCGTTGCAATGGCGGTGAGCGCCCACAGCAAGATGCCGAGATGCTAGGGAGGCGCACCAGCAGAGAGGCGGGCGACGGGTGCTAGAGGCGGGCGCCATGCAGGGGCCGATCGACGCGGGCGGGGCAGCGTCAGCGGCCTTCGGCAGCAGCAGAAACTGCAGCAATAGTGTTGAGCGGCAGCGGGTGGTAGGGACAGGGCGGGGCGCAGGGAGTGCACGCTGGCGCGGCCAGGGCGCGGCAGAGTCGCGCGGTGCGCGCGGGCGAGTACGCAGAAGCAGGGGGTGCGAGCGGCGAGCGACAGCTCGGGGTTGGTGCCAGGGCGTGCGGTGACGGCGGGCGCGCGCGCACGGAGGAGGAGAGTGAGGAGGAGGGAGATGGCGGCTCACAGGAAGCGGAAGGGGCATCAAAGCAGGCTCGGGGGCGACCAGTGGGGAGGAGGACGACGACGGCGGTGGTCGGTGACGAGGCGAGGCTGCGGCTTCAGGCAGGCGCCGCACGAGAGAGGGGAGGGGCGCGGAGGAGGTCCGGTGACGAGGTGGGGCAATGCCGGGGACGGGCGCCGACGTCGAGGGCGCGGAGAGCGGTCGGGGGATGCGGTCGAGACGGCGGGGCGCCGGCGGGGAAGGGCGTCGCTGCGAAGGGGCGGGCGACGGGCGCAGCGCCGCGATCTAGATCAGATCGTAGGGAGCAAGGGGATCGGGGGGATTTTTAGGGTTTGGGGTGGGGAGCGAGGGGGCTTGTAGGCCAGCCAGGGGGGCATGACCGGCTGGGTTGACCGTCTGCATAACCAGCTGGGCCGAGGCCCAGCGGGGGGGGGGGGGTCTTTCTTTTTTTATTGTTTTTTTCTTTATTTTCCTTTTATTAATTTACTACTAATTTTCTTTTATTTTAGTTTTATAAAAAATATCACTAACACCTAAATTGGTACTTTAAAATAAACTACTACCACATTAATTCTCATCCCAATTAAAATAGTTTAATATTTTATAAAATTCGAAAGGCATTTATTTTATTATTTAACCCACCGTTTTAATTATTTTGAACACTTAAACATTTTATTAAATTTAGGTTTCTCCACCATTATTACCCATTATTTATTTAACACATTTACAACATATTTGTTTTCACTTTCGAAAACTTTAACTGTTCGACTTGATCTTAAATTTGAATTTGGATCGGTTCTAAACTAACACGAGATTAGCAACAGTAATCGTGGTGACATTGCATCATTACCAGAGGGTTACTGTACCTTGATTACCCGGGCGTCACAGCCCAGAGGGACACCTGGGAGCAACATCCGGGCCAAACCCACAGCTACATCACCTCCGTGTAGACCCGACACGTCCGTTTCCCCCTGTAGGTGTCGGCGCCTACGCCGCCCGTGAGGGGGGTGAGGGAGTCCTGGATAAGGGGATATCCGAACAGCCGAACTATGTACTTTGGCCGGACTATTGGACTATGAAGATAGAAGATTAAAGACTCGTCCCATGTCCGGATGGGACTCTCCTTTGCGTGGAAGGCAAGCTTGGCAATTCGGATGATAGATCTCCTTCTCTGTAACCGACTCTGTGTAACCCTAGCCCCCTCCTGTGTCTATATAAACCGGAGGGTTTAGTCCGTAGGGCAACAACAATTATACCATAGGCTAACTTATGGGGTTTAGCCTCTACGATCTCATGGTAGATCACCTCTTGTACTACTCATATCATCAAGATCAATCAAGCAGGAAGTAGGGTATTACCTCCATCAAGAGGGCCCGAACCTGGGTAAAACATCGTGTCCCCAGTCTCCTGTTACCATTAGCCTTAGACGCATAGTTCGGGACCCCCTACCCGAGATCCGCCGGTTTTGACACCGACATTGGTGCTTTCATTGAGAGTTCCTCTGTGTCGTCGCTATAAGGCTTGATGGCTCGTCTCGTTGTCAAGGACAACATCACCACTGGGGAGCCCTGGCCTTAGGCCAAACTCTCCGGCTGGGCGGCTTCGTCATGACCGCCCAATCGGCTGTCACGCCGACGATGACTTCTCAGGTCATCAAAAATAGCCTCCACGTCGATTCGGAATTCGCCGAATAGATGGACCCGATGGAGCTCTCCTTCCTTTATGAGCTCTTGGCTCACATCACCGCCTTGGGCGTCGCTACGTACTATGACCGTATCGGGCTCAAACCCGACCAAAGAGAGATTTACTCTCCACGGCAGTGGAAGAACATCATACTAACTCTCCCTCTATTTTGAGGACAAACTATGTCCGGATTTTCGAGCTCTCTGAGCCGGACACCCGCTCGCGGGAGGACATGGCCCAAACCCCGAATTTAGAGTCGAGCGGCGGGCCGAAGAAATTGGGCAACATCCCGGAGCCCGAGCTGTTAAACTCGGAAGCTTCTTGGCCCCTGGATCTTGGATTGGGTCAGGATTCGAATTCAAAGAAACCCACCCACCCAGATTTATTCAATCTTTCGCATATCAGACAAGAGCCCCAAGGGACAGTACATCATTACTATGCCAGATTCCTCCTTGTGATAAACAGGGTCAAGGACCATCGTGAGGAAGACACAATCTCCCACTTTTGCAAAAATTGCACGGACAAAGGGATCCTCAACGCTATAAGTCGCCGTGACATAGTACACTTCGTTGACTTAGCGGCCATAATGCAGAAATACTGTGCAATGGAAAGCGCTTGGAAAACCGAAGCAAACTTCTGGGACAATCCGGCTCTCACTAAACCCTTCGTCCGAACTAAAAGGGCAAACTCTCGTAAGTCACCCGATTCAATTACCAAAAAAACAAAGCCCGGTACAAGGAGGAATGGCTCAATGGGCCTTGCAAACTTGTGGAACCGTATTCGAGGAATGGCTCAATGGGCCTTGCAAACTTCGCAACACACCGGACGCCACGCCAACTCATAGCCTTAGAGCATTTCGGATACTCCGGGAGGTAGCGAAGAGCGGCGAGGTTCTCCTCATAAACCATACAGCGAAACAACATCCTGCCGGAAATAACAATGCGGTCTTGAAAGTCTTTGAGACTTTCGCCTCAAATAATAGGCGCAAGCGAGCTCACCGCAGTCTCACCGAAGTTTGCCACGTGGCAACAATAAATCCATGGAACAACACGCCTATAACTTATAATGCCAGTGACGAACCTCAATTCTGAACAGTCCGGGCACCAGCCGCTTTGGTCCTTAGTCTAATCGTGGACGGCTTCCGGCTCACTAAAGTGCTCATGGACGGCGGAATCGGACTAAACCTCATCTACGAGGAAATGCTCAACAAGATGGAAATTGACAAGAACCGCATTGAGCGAAGCAGCACAACCTTTAGGGGAATCATCCCTAGTCGGGAAGCGCGATGTGTAGGAAAAATCACACTGGATGTGGTATTCGGCACGCCGGAGAATTACAGGTCCGAAGAAATTACATTCCAAGTGGCCCCATTCAGCAGCGGATACCACACCCTCTTAGGGCGGGACCCATTCACGAGCTTCCAAGCTATACCCCATTACGGGTACATGAAGCTCAAAATGCCCAGGCCCAATGGAATAATCACTCTAGCTAGTGATCCGGAAGTCGCACTCCGCGCCAAAAAATAAAACTGCCGCACTAGCCCTGGAGGCATTATCAGAAGCCCTTGCGGCTGAAGAACTGACAACGCTGCACGCCACGGTGGACAGAGACGACGTGATACTCGACAAGCGACCCAAATCCACCTCTTTCAAGCCCGCGGACGAGATAGTCAAATTCCAGGTCCACCCAACAGACCCTACAAAGACAGCTTCCATTGGGACACAGTTGAACCCCACAATAGATGCCGCACTGCGAGATTTCCTGCGAGAAAATTGGGATATTTTCGTCTGGCACCCTTCAGACATGCCGGGCATCCCACACAGGCTGGCTGAACACAGCCTCAATATTCTGAAAGGATACAAGCCAGTCAAGCAGACTCTTAGGCGCTTCTCAGAGCCCAAGCGGCAAGCCATGGGAGAAGAGTTAGCCAAGCTACTCGAGGCCAGATTCATCAGAGACATAAAACATCCGGATTGGCTAGCAAACCTGGTAATGGTACCAAAGAAGGACAAATCCTGGCGCCTATCTGTCGATTTCAAGGACCTCAATATGGCTTGCCCCAAGGATCCCTTCCCCCTCCACCGCATTGATCAAATCATCGACGCCACCGCAGGACACGAATCATTGTGTTTCCTCGATGCATACTCCGAATACCATCAGAACAAGATGGCAGAGTCTGACCAAGCCGCAACGGCCTTCATTACGCCATACGGACCCTTCTGTTTCAATACCATGCCTTGCGGCTCAAAAACGCCGGCGCAACCTATCAACGCATGATTCAGACATGCTTGGAAAAACAAATCGGCAAAATAGTAGAGGCTTCCGTAGACGACGTGGTCATTAAAACAAGACACGTTAAAACTTTAATAGATGACATGAGGATCACATTCGACAACCTCCGAACATATGACATCAAGCTCAACCCAGAGAAATGTGTCTTCGGTGTACCCTTCGGGAAATTGCTCGGCTTCATTGTTTCTAGTAGAGGAATCGAAGAAAATCCGGCAAAAATCTGAGCTCTGTCATAGTTGGCTACTCCAATAGACCTCGAGCAGATCGAGAAACTAACTGGATGTGTGGCTGCCTTAAGCCGCTTTATCTACTGATTAGGAGAAAAGGCACTACCTCTTTATCGCCTTCTTCGACGCACCGAACACTTCGAGTGGACGGATGCGGCCACAGCAGGACTGGAAGAAATAAAGGCCCTCTTGGCCACTAATCCAGTCCTGACCGCACCAAATACTGGCGAACCCATGCCATTATACATAGCCGTAACACACCGAGTTGTAAGCGTAGTGCTCGCCGTCGAGCGAGAAGCAGACGGACACAAGTTCCCACTCCAAAAGAAGGTATATTACGTGTCCACTGTCCTCACTACATGCAAATCTCAGTACCCACACTATCAAAAGATAGCGTACGCGGTCTTCATGGCATCTCAGAAGCTACGACACTACTTTCAAGAGTGTTCGATTACGGTGGCCTCAAAGTACCACTCAACGATATAATAAACAACCGACGCAAAGGGCCGAATTGCTAAATGGGCTATCGAGCTCCTTCCATTCTACATAACATACAAACCACGACGGGCCACTAAGTCGCAAGTTCTGGCTGACTTTGTCACTGAATGGACAGAGCCGAACTCCCTAAAGAGTACGGCGCGTACTCCAATTGGATCATGCACTTTGACGGCTCTAAAATGATCATGTACTCCAAATACTATACATAAACTCCAACAATGCAGCCGAATACGAGGCTCTGTTGCATGGTCTTCGGATGGCAGTCTCCATGGGCATCCAACGCCTCGGAGTGCGCGGGGACTCGAACCTCGCAATATCTCAGATAAATGGAGACTTCGATGCAGAAGATCCGAAAATGGCGGCTTATCGTAACGCCGTCCTCAAGATGTCGGCTCGGTTCGAGGGGCTCAAATTCCACCATGTGGTTAGATAAAATAATCAAGCGGCGAATGTCATCGCCCGCATCGGTGCTGAACGCGACCCCATCCCACCTAATATATTCTTGGAAAGGCTGTTCAAGCCATCCGTGGTATGGGAAGGGGAGTCCGGCAACATTAGTCTGGCTCCGCATACAATCCCAGATTCCGAACCATCTGACGTAATCGGAGGCTCTGCCACCGAAATAACAACTTCGGCCCACGAAATCATGGTTGTCATCGCCCCGTGGACCGAGCCCTTCTTAGCCTACCTCAATATGCAAGAGCTCCCTGAGGACCAAAATGAGGCATGCTGTATTGTGCGACGCTCTAAGGCCTACAAAGTCCATGAAGGAGAGCTCTACAAGAAAAGTACTACTGGAGTAATCCAAAGATGCATCTCCAAAGAGGAAGGACGGCAGCTCTTCACCGAAATCCATTCCGGACTCGGCGGGCACCAGACTGCAGTTCGGGCACTTGTAAGCAAGGCCTTCCATACAGGTTTTTACTAGCCGATAGCCCGAGTAGACGCACAGGACCTTGTCCAACATTGCATTGATTGCCAACTCTTTTCCAATCAGAGCCATATTCCCCCTACTGCTCTCCAAACAATCCCGATAACTTGGCCGTTCGTGGTCTGGGGGCTGGATATGGTCGGACCTCTCAAAGGGGGAAGCCATAAGAAAAAATACTTATTGGTCATGGTGGACAAGCTCACCAAATGGATAGAAGCCAAACCAGTTAAAACGGCCGAATCCGGACCAGTGATAGACTTCATATCAGGGGTCGTACACTGTTACGGTGTCCCCCACAGCATCATCACTGACAATGGCTCAAATTTCACAGCTCAATTACACCTCTGTCTATCACCCCCAAACAAATGGTCAAGTCGACCATGCAAATGGTCTCATCATGAGCGACATCAAACCCAGACTAGTGCGATCCTTGAAAGAATCAAACACGCATTGGGTCGAGGAGCTCGATCCGTACTCTGGGGGCTGCGGACCATGCCGAATCGTACCACCGGATACACACCATTTTTTATGGTATACGGCGCAGAAGCAGTGCTACCCTGCGACATAATCCATGACTCACCTCGCGTGCGCATGTATGAAGAGAAGGAAGCCGAGCTAGATCGGCAGGACAACCTAGATGCTCTGGAGGAGGAGCGTGACATAGCAAAAGCCTGTTCCTCATTCTATCAGCAACAGGCTCGAATGTATCAAAGTAGAGAAGTACGGGCCAAAACTTATAACATTGGCGAACAAGTCCTACGCCTCCCCGATAAGAAGAAGGACAAGCACAAACCCAAGTGGGAGGGTCCCTTCATCATTGATAAAGTTCTCACCGGAGGAGCGTACGGTGTGTGCAGTGCATCTGATAACAGACTCGAGCCGAACCCATGGAACGCGGCCAGACTCCGAAGATTCTACGCCTAGTGCTGAACTCAGGGTTCGTCTCCTCACCTCCGCCTCTTCAATTATGTTCTTTTCCTTCCTTTCTTGCCTTCTTTTCCTTTCCACACACAGCTTTACAAAATTGTACAGATGCTTCGATCGCTCCGGCCGCACTATGCGTGCACACTATACCTGGGGGCTTCCTATACGGAAGCTAAATATAACCACTTTAATGGCTCACTACCAGCCACATATGTGTTTTCTTTCCATATGTGTCTTTTCTTCACCATTATATGCATCAATATGACTTCAGTTTTGGCCATGTTGGGTTGCCTGGTCTTGTGTTTATGCCCTACGTTCCTGTTAATTC